>NC_088866.1:19198581-19277842 GCF_032884065.1 Artemia franciscana
AATATGTTTGATCACTTAAAAAGGGCACTAGAACTTCTGATTTACAATGAAATGAGCTCGCTTTCAATATTCTAGGATGACTGATTTGATACAAAACCCCTGGTAAGAACCAAAAACATATAAACCAGAAACCAAATAAGTAAACAAGCTACTGTGAACTTGTTTTTGAAAATTCCACATTTTGCATATAAGAGCTTGAGACCTATACAACAGGGTTTCTGATATTTTGAATCAGATGGTTAAATTTTTATTCGGATCACTTGATTTTTTGGGGGTTTTTTCCTCTTTTTTCACAAATTTTGCAAATATTTGATGGGTAAGATTGCCCAACTTTGATCGTAACCATTTTGATGGTTCTTAACACTTTTGATGGATAATATTAAAATTGATAAAATTTATCTACTAGGAATAAAAATCAACATTCTTATTTTTTAGTTTGTCTATTGTTATCAAGAATCAAAGTTTGTCGTTATTATTTTTCTCATATTTTTGATAGCTATTGAGCCATATTACTCCTTACATACAATTTACTACCACGTACTGTTTGACATACAAAAATTAAGGGACTTGTATACTATTGTTCCTTATAAAGACTTACTTAGTAAAAAACAGACAGAATTTAATTAAAACAACTTTTTCTACTATAAGTTTTGAAAGAAATTAAAAGAACTCCATTAAATCAAAAATTTGCAGAAATAAAGTTAAATCAAATACCAGGTGTATAACTATCATGGCATATATATGTTATGCAGTAGAATAATTGATTTTAATTCTGGTATTGAAGAAGTAATTGGCAACAAAGAAAATACTGCCTATCCATCATAAACATCCATAACAAGATGAACAATAGGGAATTAGTTTTGCATGACAATGGAATTCTATTTTTAAATGAATATTTCGACCCTATCTCCAAGGGCTGTCATTAGCAAAACTTATATATATATATATATATATATATATATATATATATATATATATATATATATATATATATATATATATATATATATATATATATATATATATATGTATATATATATACATTATATATAGGACTCATCAGAATCTAGAAAAACGGTTACAACAGCATAAAAAAGACATAGACAAGGCATTAATTTCAAATACTTCCAACAACTCTTTTGATTCTGCTTTAGGTTGTCATATATTTAAAAATCCCCCCCCAAACGATACTTTTTGAAAAATCTTCACTCATCAGTAACGATTTGGGGATAAAACAGGTGGTTCGGGAATAAATCGAAATTAGTCTCAAAATAAATAATAATATTTCTTTGAACAGGGACTTGGGGAGTACTCACTAAATTCTTTATATTCAAATTTAATTAAAAATGATCTAACAAAATATTTTACTAAACCGATTTATAATAGTGTTTAACCAGTTACGAAAAGGCCCTTGAGACAGGCTGCTAAAAAAGCAAGGTTGGCTCTGGGAAATTGCATTTAATCACTTTGTTCTCTTTAGTTTCAATGAATTTATCATCTTACTTCATTCTTTTTGTCAGTCCTGTTTGAACTTCGTTGAAGTAGGGAGGCTAGGGCTGTTTTTTAAAAAAGTTTAAAAAAAACATCATTAGTTTTAATTCTCACATTTTAATGTAAGTTTATTTATATATACATATTTTCTCTCTCGTTCTCGTATTATGCTGAAGACGGCCCTTGGACATAAGGCCGAAATATTCACAGAATTGATTTCCACTGTCTTGAAAAGATTTTCCCTATTGTTTCTACTTTTTATTTGTTTGTTATGGAAAGGCAGTGTGGGCTTCGTCACTATTTTTTTCCAACTACAGATAACTACTAGCAGGCCAAAATTGACTCTGTTGAAAAACATGTCCCCTTGAAGTGGATCCAGGCGTTCAACTGAGACAAACCTTCATTTAACACCCAGTGTAAGAAGGCTATCCGAGCAAAGCAATAGGCACAAAATCAAAACCTACTTTCAAAGACACAGGAGGATAAGATTCCACTTAGTGGGCTCCTAAAGAGATAACTTGCCCTACCCTCTAAATACAAGGTTTTATGCAGTGTCGATGGCAAGTTTTAAAATTACATAAATTCATCTTCCTTAAACAAGCTCTGTCATATTGTTCCCCCTTTATCCAATTCAACAAGGCAGACTTGAAGTAAAGAGACCGATCCAATTGTTATAAAGACATGCCAAAAACCGAGTAATGAAGGAAGAACTTCATCTGGAATGATCTTCATTTTGACATCATTCCAGAAAATCCCTCTTGTGACTCATTCAAACAAATCTACGACAGACATTTAAGAGTTCCAGGTTTCAAAATGAGAGAATTGAATGGTGGCAAATGGAATACCTTTGAGTACCTGAAGCCATGAATATAGGGAAAGAAAAATTTACATACTTCTGAAAAGTACAAATTATGTTCTGGTCTTGAAAGGGGGTCCAAATTCGTATTTGTACTTAAAAAGAAAAAAAGTTTGTAAGAAATATTGTTAGTAAGACAGATCAATAAAATCAAACACGATTTGAAGCTCGACTTAAAATATAAGAGAGAGAGAGAGAGAGAGAGAGAGAGAGAGAGAGAGAGAGAGAGAGAGAAGAGAGAGAGAGAGAGAGAGAGAGAGAGAGCGAGAGATCGGTATATTTAAAAACTGTCGTAGCATAGAGCTAAATTCAGTTTTTTCACAAAAATCATACATTTAAACAAAAATCACACTCTACAACTCAGCTTTAAATACTGATGTGAAAAAAAGGCACAAATGAGTTTGCGTATCGATTGGTTCGTACTTTAGGGGGTACAAGTTTATTTCGTAATCGAGTTCGGCTATTGGGAGGGGCTGGTTCGGGTAGTAGTGATCGGTGGCCCTTATTGGTTAGGATGAATTTTCCGAATTGGTGAATAAGTTGTTCCAGCCGGACTTTAAGTGGAGGCTTGATCGTAGGGTATGCCACGGTCTCGGAGTATAATCCTTATTGGTCTTTTTTGGACGCACTCTATGTCGCGTAATAGGTACGCTGTGCGGATAGCAGATGGACCCCACACCGGGCGCGCTTGTTCGAGCAACGGGCGAACATAACACGTGTAGGCATAGAGAAGGCTTTTAGTATCACACCCAAAACGCCTCATTTTTGTAAGTGTCTGAAGGCTTGCATTAGCCTTGTGGACGGTTAAATTAATATGGACACTGAAACTACAGTCACTAGTGAAAGAGATTTTGTTGATATTTTATAATGTAATGTAAAGAATAAATCTTTGTGCGTCCCGTTTTATGGTTTGTGGTTCATTGTGTAGGTGAGTTAGGGATGTCTGATCCTCAAGAAGTTAATTGCTGCTCAAATTTTGTTAAATTTCTTGGAATTTCCAACATTAGTTTGGAAAAGTAAAAGAGATATTTGAATAATATATCACAAGATGGATGGTTAATACTTTTTATTGAAAGTTATAATCTTTAAATAATTTTCTAGAACCAATAGAGTAAAATTATTATAGAAAGCATATATCAATAAAAACAGGTTTACTAATTATACGATAAATAGGTAAAAACTCAAGATATCACTTTCATATCCAAAAATAAATATATTGAATAAAACTTGTTTCTAAACTATAGAGCAACTAGTTAAAAACTCTAGATATCACTTTTGTATCGGTGGACGACAGAATATTGTTTTTAACGAAAGACAAAAATATATTGAGAGTTGCAAAAACTAGTTTATTCAGAAGTAACGGAAAAATAGAGGTAGCAGAGAAACCAAAAAAGATGCAGAGAGAAAAGAAGCAGAGAGGTAGAAACAAGTCTATGAGAGAGAAAAAAAAGATTAGCACTTTTAAATAATGTGGAAATCTTAATATTGTTGTTTTTTGGCATTAGAGCAAAACCATTTCTTGTTTAAGTATTAAGTATTTTACGCCAAAATTTCTCATTTTGGCCCAATTTTATAAAGAAAAAACAATTGTGAATATAAGAGCCATGGAATTGTAATGAAAAACTTATTTGAAGCACTGAAAAACATTAGTACATAGATTGAGGACCTTATCAAAAGCGAGGAAGTCTAAATCAGAGAAAAAATTATTTTTTGGTCATTTTAAATGTTGTTCATATCACTCGATGGAACGTTTTTTTAATTGATTTTTTTTCTTAAAAATAAACCTTTGTGGTGCACCACGATTTGTGGTGCAAAACAACAATTCTAGCCAAGATAAAGCCAAAATACATTGTGTGAAAATTCAGATATAGTCTATTGATTTAGAATTATTGAAAAAGTATACTCCCCCAAAGTATTTAACCCCAAGTATTTTAACCAAAGTGTTTAACCCCAGTTTCAGAGGTTGTAATGCCGTAACTAAAATTTAACTTAAACCTTTACTTAAAACCTAAACTACTACAAGTTACACGAACCAAAATGAGTTTCACAAGAAGAAAAATCAATGTAAAGGTTTCACAAAGAGAAAAAATCAACACACAAAAAGTTTCTAGAACAAAAATCAGCACACAGGAATTCCCACGAACAACAAGTAGCATGCAGAAAGTTTCATGAACAAAATCAGGTCCACGAGGAGAAAAAAATCATTACGCAGCAAGTTCCATAAACAAAATCTGTCTAAAGAAGAAAAAATCCCTGTACAAATTTCACGAAAAGAAAAATTAACATGAAACAAGTTTTACGAAAAAAAATTATCACGCAACAAGTTTCATGAACAAAATAAAAACGCAATAGGTCCCACAAACAAAATCATTTTATTTTCTGGTCCTTTGTTAAAAAAAAAACAATATTCTATTGTACGTGGATATGAAAATGGTATCTTGAGTTTTTACCTACTTTTTCTGTAGTTAAAAAACCTGTTTTTATGCAATGCATATTTTGAATATGAAAGTGATATTTTGAGTTTTTACCTATTTATTCTACAGTTTAGGAATTGGTTCTTATACATATTATATTTTCTATAGTATTTTTACTCTATACGCTGTAAAATATTATTTTAAGAATGTAACCTCTAAAAAAAATATTTAGCCTTCCATTTTCTGGGTGTCTTCTTTACTTTTCTAAAATAACGTTGTTAAGTCTAGGAAGAGTTTAAAAATGGTGAGAAAAACTTAACATCTTTAGGATTGGCCATCCCTTCTTCCAGCTACACGATGAACCTCAAGCCATGATCCTTAACACACAAATATTTATTCGTATATTTTATATTATAACAAATTATACAAGATTATTATAACAGATTATTATACAAGATTATACAAATTATTATAACAAGAGGGAATCTACTTCTGTTGTTAATATAACTTAAAAATCAATTTTTATTTTATTCGAGCTGTTTTCTTTTCTGTATCTCTTACAAACTGTGTTAATCTTTAAGTGCAAATGCAAATTTACCCCCCTCCCTTAAAAAAAAAAAATAATTTGTACTTTTCTGAAAAGAAATTATATCTGAAAACTTTTCACTTCTATGACTGTAATAAATAAAGAATATTGTTAATACTTTAAGAAAAAAATATTAGCAAATGTATACTAATATTAAAATTTACTTTCATTTGTGAGTTGAGCTTACTTCAATATTTTTTGGGTTCTTCGATTTTAAAAAAATATTATTTTGTCGTATATGAATATGAAAGTGGTATCCTGAGTTTAACTTACTTTTTCTATCATTTGGAAGCGTGTTTTTATACAATATATTTTCTTAATATAAAAGTGAAATTCCATTGTTTACCTATTCTTACTACAGTAAGTTTTTTTTCCATCAGCATCAGTTTGGGTTACACGCTAAGTGTTCCACAGAACATGCTTATAATAGAATTCTTCAGTTTATACGACAATCTTTAGATTCTGATCTTATTCCTGCAGCCATTTTTCTTGATGTAAAGAAAGCTTTTGATAGCCTAACACACAACATCCTCATTAGTAAACTTTCTCATCTTGGTGTACTTTGGGAAGCATTGTCTTGGTTCTCGTAATACCTAACTGACAGATCTATCGCCACGGAAGTTACAGATATAAAAGTTCCAATTGAATACGGAGTACCCCAAGGTTCTATTCTTGGGCCAACCCACTTTCTCGTATATGTGAACGATCTGTATCAACTTTTTTAACACCTCAATTAACAAGGTTTGCTGTAAATTGTATCATAAATCTTATTCTCAGACTACGTTGGTGTTCACATTTGATAGTGGAGAAGAATTGATAGCATTTGCAGATTAAGCTACTTTAGGTGATACAGCTCCAAATGAATCATCCCTTTTTCTAAGGCTTCAAGCAGTGACTAAGAAGATACTCATTTGGTTTGACATAAATTAAATAGCTTTAAATACTAAAAAGTCGTACCTTCTTATTTTTTCTCGTAAAGGTGTGAGCTGCCCCAAAATTAATTTGGTTCCTACACCAAGAGGCTCCATAAGTCACCTCTCGGATCAATATGTTCGATTCCTGGAAGTTCTTTTGATGAAAATTTATCGTTTAAGTCGCATGTTCAAATAATAGGAGTGAGAATTTTCCGTGGACTTGGAATCATCCGAAAATTCAAGCGTTTATTTCCTTTTCTTATCCTCCGTCTTTTATACTTCTCTCACATTTACCCTTATTATTATATTACTGGTCGTCTGTGTAGATGTCCACATTTCCTTCGGTACTTGCTCCTATTCACCATCTTAATGATAAAGTGACAGGAATTCTCCAGTTGGCTACACACACTCCTGTTTACCACCTTAAGATTAAAGTTATTTATGTTCTATCTCTATCTTCGTTGACATACCAATACTTCCAGGGAGATCTCCCATGTTGTTTTTTGGTACTTTTCAAACTAGTAGGCGAAGTAAATTTGTATACAGTTCGAAGCTGGGAGGATGTAATGATTCCAACTACACCCTCGGTTCGTTCAGAGTTCGCTCTGGCCTGCTTGGAACTTGGCTTCCGCTGAGATCCGGGAGTCACGAACACTTGGCTCCTTTAAGAGACCAATGAAAAGTTTTTTATTAAAGGTTTCTTATTAAGTTTCTCATGGTTTAATTTTTTCCTTTTTTTTGGGGGGGGTGGATTGTTGATGTTTTGTTGGCGTTTGATCCTCGATGACACAGAAAGTTTTAAATTGTATTTTCTTGTCGGGTGAAGCGAAGGTCACTGTTTCGTTAGGACAGCCAATATCTATTTAGATATTGTTTAGTATGCTTATGCCAAGTTTTGTCATTTTTTATTTATTCTATGTCGTTTCCCAAATAACGGGCCATTGAACCCTTTGGAATATTTTTTTATTGTTATTTTATGGAAATATATGGAACTTGAACTTGTTTTTACATCTAATATATGTTATATGAAATTTCCTACTCTGTAAATGATAAAATTTTATTTTCAAGAATATAACCTCCTTTAAAAAGCATTAACCTTCAATTTTCTGATCTATTATTCGTGTACCTTTTTACTTTCCTAAAACAACGTCGTAAAATCTACCAAGACTCAAAATATTTTGAGTAGAAATTAACTTCATGAGAATAAAGCATACCCTAACCCACCTATACGGTGGACCAAACGCCATGATATAAAATTTTATCATTTACACTTTGTGATTATTTAATGGCAAATGTGAATTTGTGACCCCTTTGAATACCTGAACATAATTGGATCTTTTCTGAATTAAATAAAAAACTAGTTTTTTTTAAATGAAAGTAAGGAGAAACATTAAAACTTAAAACGAACAGAAATTACTCCGTATATGAAAGGGGCTTCTCCTACTCGACGCCTCGCTCTTTACGCTAAAGTTTAACACTTTCTCTTACCTCTATTTTTAAAACAGTGAGAAACTTAAGCGTAAATAGCGGGGCGTTGAGGAGGAGAAGCCCCTTTCATATACGGAGTAATTTATGTTCGTTTTAAGTTTTAATGTTGCTCCTTACTTTCATTTTAAGAAACATGTTTTTTTTATTTAATTTCTGGACGTTTTGGAATTAATGCATGTTTTGATCTTGGCTCTCCGCACATAAATAATTAAAACGAAATTTTTATATTAATTAATTGCAATTAATCGGAAGATTTTGAAAAAAAGGAGCGAGGGAGAAGGCCTAGTTGCCCTCCAAGTTTCTGATTACTTAAAAAAGCAACTAGAACTTTTAATTTTGTACAAATCTTTTCATTGGTAAAAAATTTACGTAACTTACGAATTAACTAAAGTAATGAACTTCTATATTCGTATATTTTTATTGCGTATATGAGGGGGTTCAACCCTCGTCGATGCCTCGCTCTTTACACTAAAGCTTAGATTTTGTCCCAATTCCTTAAGAATGACCCCTGAATCACAAAGGCCGTAGAATAAATAGTTGAAATTACTAAAAATACTTTAGCGTAAAGAGTGAGATATAACGAGGAGCTAAACCCCTCATATGCGTAATAATTTTTGTTTCCTTTTAATTTTTAATGCTGCTCCTTACTTTCAGTAGAAAAAACTTTTTCATATTTATTTTTTCATTGTTTTTTCAAATATTGCAAGAAAATCCTGCGCCCCCTTCATTGAAACTCTCTTCCCCCTTGAGAAGTTTCTCCATGGAAATATCTTCCCACGTAACCCCCCCCCCCCCCCAACACTCCCCCCTAAACCAAAAAAATCCTCCTGAAAACGTCTGTACACTTCCCAGTAACCATTACTATATTTAAACACAGGTCAAAGTTTGTAGCTTGCAGCCCCTCCCACGGGGACTGCGGGGGAGTAAGATGTCCCTAAAGACATAGTTATTAGGTTTTTTGACTATGATAAATAAAATGCCTATCTCAGAATTTTGATCCCGTGACAGTTGGGAAAAAATGAGCTTGGGAGGGGGCCTAGGTGCCCTCTAATTATTTTGGGCACTTAAAAAAGGCACTAGAGCTTTATATTTATGTTAGAATGAGCCCTCTTGCAACATTCTAGGACTGCTCAGTCGATACGATCACCCCTGGGAAAAAAAAACAAAAAACAAACAAAAAAAAACAAATAAACACGCATCCGTGATTTGTCTCCTGGCAAAAAATGCAAAACTGCACATTTTTGTAGATAGGAGCTGGAAATTTCTGTAATATGGTTCTCTGATACGTTGAATCAGATGGTATGATTTTCGTTAAGATTGTATGACTTTTAGGGGGTGTTTGCCCCTATTTTCTAAAATGAGGCAAATTTTCTCAGGCTTGTAACTTTTGATGGGTATAAATGATCTCGATGAAACCTATATATTTGAAATCAGCATTAAAATGCAATTCTTTTGATGTAACTATTGGTATCAAAATTCCATTTTTTAGAGTTTTGGTCACTATTGAGCCGGGTCGCTCCTTACTGCAGTTCGTTACCACGAACTGTTTGAAAGAAAGTACACCTCTAATGTTTCCCCTTTGTGACTTTAAAAAAAAAAGATTAATGAGATTTTAAGGAAGAAATATTACTATTTGTATATTAAACTTAATCTGCATTCATTTTTATTTTGTTTCTTTTTTTCAGTGACGCAAAAATTATAATCTAATCCTGAGAAGGAAATGAAGGGAATGCAAATTTCGTGTACTGTTGAGAAGGAATTAGGGTTTCCGGCCCTAACCATGTTAATTTTTGCTTGTTTTGAGTTTATTTATTTAATATGGTCATTTGTTTTAGTTTTACACCTGAAACATTATTTGACTTTTTTTTGCAAATCTGTTATTTAATAGAGCTCTTTGTCTTTCTTTCAAAAATTTACTGTGGAGAATCTTTTTTTTTATTGAATTCTGTCCGTTTTTTATTAACGTAGTCACTGTAAGGAACAGTAAAATGATATTCTATTTATTTCTGCTTATCAAACAGTTCGTGGTTGCAAACTCTATATAAGGAGCTATACGGCTCAATATTTACCGAAAATCTGAGAAATATGATAGCCAGGTGCTCTGAGTCTTGATGACAATAGATAAACGAAAAAAATATCATTCTAAGTAGATCAATTTCATTATTTAAAATTTTACCCATAAAAAGTCGGCTATAAAATTGGTTTCGATCAAAAGTTGGGCGATGTTACCCATCAAAAATCTACCAAATTTCTGAAAAAAAGGAGGAAAACACCATTAAGAAATCAAGTGATCCTAATAAACATTAAACCATCATATTCAGAATATCAGAAAACCCTGCTCTACATGTATCAAGCTCCTATGTACAAAATGGGGAATTTTGCATTTTTGTCAAAAGGAAGATCACAGAAGCTTGTTTATTTAAACATTTTTTGTTTTTATGTTTATTTTTTATTCCTTGGGGTCTTAGTATCAAACGAGTCATCCTAAAATATTAAAAGAGAGCTCATTCGATTTTAAATCAAAAGTTCTAGTTCCCTTTTTAAGTGAACAAATATAGTGAAGAGCAGCTAGCCCCCTCCCTGCCCTCCTACGTCTCTTATTTCCTCCAAAAAATCATCTGAACAAAATCGTTGAACAGCTATTTAGTTCAACGTAGTCGAAATATCTAATAACCATGTCTTTGAAGATTACTTAACCCCCCAAAGTCCTCTGGGAGGAGGTATTGCCGGTTGGGACTTTAAGGATCTAGTGCCGTCAAACGTACTTTAATTACCTTATAAACACATTTTTCGGAAGCGGAGGTTTTTCTTGAGGGAGACAAGACTCCTTCAGAGAATTCTTACGTTGAGAAATTTCTTAATGGGAATGGAAGTTTTGTGAGGCTGGAAAGCCGGATAAGTAGTACTATTTGTTAATTATCTATAGATATTATTTTTACACTTAGTAAATCCACGAAGATTAAAAAATAATTGAGCAGAAATTAACTTCTTGAGGATCAGGCATCCCGTAACCCGCCTATAAAATGAACCAAAAACCAAAATACTTGACGCACAAAGATTCATTCCTATATATTATATTATAAGAAATCAGCAGAATATACTTATTTGTTTAATAAGATTTTGAAATCATTTTTGATTTTATTGATCTGATTTACTAACTACATATCTTCTAAGCTTTGTGACTCTAAGAGCAAATACAAATTTGCATCTCCTGTTAAGAACAGAACTAATGGCCCTTTTGTGAAGAAAGTACATATTTTATTCTTATATTCACGGCTTCAGGTACAGAATTTGATTTGGCAGTATTCAATTCCCTCGTTTTTAAACATTTAAATTCCCTTTAAATTCCTTAAAAACCTTTAAACGTTTATAATTCCCAGGTTTTAAATGTATGTTGTAACTTCTTTTGATGGAGTCAAAAGAGGAATTTTCTAGAATAATGTCCCCACGAAAATCGTTCCAGATCATAGTACGACGCTGGATGAAGCGTCGTACTTCGATCGGGTCCTCTATTACTCGCATAGTCTGGTCTATTACTTCGAACAGTCCTCTATTACTCGCTTCTTAGCATGTCCTTATTTTATAATTGGATCGACCCCTTTACTTTCCGTTCTGACTGGTTGAAAGAATAAAGGGAGGGGGACAATTTTAGAGAGTCCGTTTGAGTTTGGTGAATTAATGTACTTTTAGAAAACAGTCATCGATGCCACATCAAGCCTTTAATTTAGAGGGTAGAGCGAGTCATTTGTAGAAACGCAATCCACAATGTTTGGCCTATTCTAGATCCTATAGAGTTGTAGTAACAGTGTTTTAGGTTGCTTGTTGTTTTTTTTTCTCACAGGGGTGAGTTTATCGATTCAGTGGTCCTAGAATTTACAAGAGGGTTCAACCAAACGTAAATTAAAAGTTCTAGTACTATTTTTAAGTGACAAAAAATTCGATTGCAACTAGGCCCCCTCACACGCTCATTTTTCGCAAAGTCACTGGATCAAAAATTTGAAATGACCATTTGGTTCAGCAGAGTAGAAATATTTAATAACTATACCTTTGAGGACAACTTAATCCCCCACAGTCCGCGGGGGAAGGGCTACAAATTATGAACTTTGCCCATTTTTTACATATAATATTGGTAAGCATTCAGATTGGTAAGTATATAGACGTTTTCAGGGGAGATTATTTCTGGTAGTGGGTCGGGTGAATTGGGTTGCGTGGGAAGATCTTTCCTTGGGGAATTTTTCATGGGGGAAGATAATTTATGTGACGAGGGCACTGGATATACCGGCAAAATAAAAAAAATTATGGGAAATTAAACTTTAAAAAATTTATTTTTTCAACTGAAAGTAAGGACCAACATTAAAACTTAATAAAAATAAAAGTTATTACGAATATAAGGGGATTGGTCCGTCGTCAATACTTCGCTGTTTACGCTAAAGTATGTTTACCAATTTCAAAAGAGCTTTTAAGCAAATTAAGTAACCGAAAAATTGGAGGGCAACAAGACTTCCTTCCCCACCCCTTATTTCTCAAAATCGTCTGATCAAAACTAAGAGAAAGCCATTTAGCCAAAAAAAGAATTAATATGCAAATTTCATTTTAATAATTTATGTACGGAGAGCCAAAATCAGTCGTGCATTAATTAAAAAACTTTCAGAAATTAAATAAAAAAACAAGTTTTTTTTAAATGAAAGTAAGGAGCGACATTAAAACTTAAAACGAACAGAAATTACTCCGTATATGAAAGGGGCTTTTCCTCCTCGACACCCCGCTCCTTGCGCTAAAGTTTGATTCTTTCTCGCAACTCTACTTTTTAAAATAATAAAAAACTTTAGCGTAAGGAGCGGGGTGTCGAGGAGGAAAAGCCCCTTTCATATACGGAGTAATTTCTATTCGTTTTAAGTTTTAATGTCGCTCCTTACTTTCATTTAAAAAAACTTGTTTTTTTTATTTAATTGATTCAGGGGTCATTCCTATAGAATTGGAACAAAATTCTAACTTTACCGTAAAGAGTGAGGTATCTACTAGGGGGTGAACCCCCATTATATTATGTATATGAGGAAGTGTATCCCCTCGTCAATACCTCACTCTTTCCACTGAAGTTAAAATTCTGTAAAATAATGGCCGATATAAGCAATAATTTGTCTTGAGTTCTGTCCAATCTTAGCATTTAATTTTACCGATAGCGGCTTCATAGCTATGAATTTTAGGTGATAATAAACCAAATATATGGTATGTGTTCGGCTTGTGGCTGTTATTAAATTAAAAAAAAACAAGTTTTTTCCAACTGAAAGTAAGAAATAGCAATAAAACTTAAAACAAACATAATTTATTACGTATATCTTTTAAAGACCTTTTTTCTCATTCATTTCAGTCATTAGAGAATTGCTCAGCTTGTGACTCTCATTTTCATAATAATAATTTCGGTCTCATAGTGGCTGTTACTATGCCTTACAAGATTAATTCCGTAAATATCGCTAATTGAAGTTACGTCGGAGAATCTTTCCATGGCGAAATTTCTCGTAGGGAGAGGGAATTTTCCATGGAGGGGGATCTGAATTTCACGACATTATTTGAAAAACGATCAACAATTAGATAAGATATTAAGGTAAGAAGTAACGTTAAAATTTAAAACGAACAGAAAAATTACGCATATGACGTGATTTTCCTCTCCTCAGTAGCTCGCTCTTACGCTTAAGTTTCTTTTTAGCTTTTAAAAGAGGCTATTATTCTAACCAAATAGCCTTTGTGATTTAGGAGTCATTCTTAAACAACTGAAACAAAAATCAAACTTAGTAAGTTATTATTATTTTAAAAAAGTAAAATCAATATGCAAATTTCGTTTTAATAATTGCCGTACGGTGAGCCAAATTCAAAAACTTTCTGAAATTGAATAAAAAAAACAACTTTTTTTAACTGAAAATAAGGAGCGACATTAAAACTTAAAACAAACAGAAATTATTCTGTATATGAAGGCGCTGTCTCCTCCTCAATGCCCCACTGTTTACGCTAAAGTTTTAATTGTTTTTAAAAATAGAGTATTGACAAAGAGTCAAACTTTATCATAAAGAGTGGGGCGTGAAGGAGGGGACAGCCCCTTTCAAATACAAAATAATTTCTGTTTATTTCAAGTTTTAATGTTGTTCCTTACTTTCAGTTAAAGAAAACTTGGTTTTTTATCTAATAGCTTATAAACATCAAAGCTAAGTTTTAATTTGACATAAAACTTTTAATCTCAAATCATGCTGGGATATCCACCACCCTTTTCTTTGAAAATCCCCCCTTGAGAAAAACTTCTTCTTGAATAATTTTCCCACGGAAATTTCATCCAGGTGCAAATTCCTGATTTCTACTTAAAATTTTCCCTAAATCACTTCGAACTCACTGAAAATTCCTCTTTGACAATTCCCTCTAAGAAATTTTCTTTATTTTCATGTAAATTTTATTTTATTACTCATTATCTCTCGAATAATCCCAGTAATCTCATCTCCATTCTTGAAAAATTTTTGCGAGTAATAATCCCCCCATAAGAACTCCCCATTCGAATATCAGACACATATTTCGAAACAAAATATACTATAATAAAAAGGCGATTAATAGTACTTATGCGGCTCTCCTACCAAGAAAAATTTTCACCCTCCATGAGCAAATTTCTCCCTGAAAAAGTTTCCCCTCCTGAAAAATCCGCCCCCCCCCCCCCCTAATAAAAATATGTTTATAAAGTAACTAAAGTAAGTGTTATGGCAATAGACCTTTAAGGTCCCAACTGGTAGTGCCTCCTCCGAGAGGACTGTGGGGGTCATGTCATGCTCAAAGAGATAGTATTTAGATATTTTTAATACGTATAACAAAATTGCTAGTTCAAAATTTTGATCACATGACTTGTGGGGGAGGGAAGAGGAGCAAGCTGCCCTACAAACTATTCGGTCACTTAAAAATGGCACAAGAAATATTTATTTACAATCCAATGAGCTCTCTTTCGATCTTATAGGATGACTGGTTTAATACGATAACAAGTGGGAAAAAATAGAAACACAAAACAATTAAAGAGGTTTCCCACTATACAGACATTTTTCTAGAGAGAGACGTAAGCTATATCCAAAAACACAGTTTCGATGAGTAATAAAATTCAAAATAAAAAATACTATATTTAGCAAAGTGACAAATAGTCCTACTTCTCCAGCTTTCCAACCATATACAATTCCCTTCCCCCATGTGAAAATCCCTTCATGTAAATATTATGCAGCCTAGCCTTTCTCATGGAAAAATCATCCCCCCTAAAAAAATTGGTTTATATTGAAGTATATTTGACGGCACTAGAACCTTAAGGTCCCAACTGGTGACGCCAACTCCTAAGGGACTTTGGGGGATAAAGTAGTCCCCAAAGTTATAGTTATTATATCTTTCGACTATGTTGAAATAAAAAGGCATTCCGAAATGTTGATTGGATTTCTTTTTATTCAGGGAAAAAAGAGACGTAGGAGGAGGGGGACTAATTGTTCTGCAATATTTATCACTTGAAAAGGGAACTAGGACTTTTGATTTATAATCAAATGAGCTCTCTTTAAATATTCTAGGATGACGGTTACAATATGATGACTGTTTGATAAGAAACCCCTGGGAAGAATAAATAACATACAAAAAAAACAAATAAATAAAAAAGTTTCCGTGATCTTCCTTTTGACAAAAATGGAAAATTCCATATTTTGTGCATAGGAGCTTGATACCTATACTGCAAGGTTTTCTGATATTCTGAATATGATGGAGTAATTTTAATTTAGGATAATTTGATATTGTTTTTACGGGGGTTTTCCTCCTACCTTCAAACTTTGGCAATTGTTTGATGGTTAACATTTCCCAACTTTTGATCGTAACCAATTTTTATACACAAATTTTGATGGGTAGCATTAAAATTATCTACTTTAAATTAAAATGAGAAAGTGGCAGTATAGGCCCTCCTATACAAAATAGTTTATGTTCGTTCTAAATGTTAATGTTACTTTTAACTCTTAGTAGAATATTTTTTGTATTTAATACGTTTTTAGAGACGTTTTTTTCTATACCTTGTAAACATCAATGCTAACATTGTAACTTCATTTAAAATTGTTAATCTCAAATCTTGACAGGCTACCCACCTTTAATCACCGTGAAAACCTCCACTCCCCATGAAATTATCATCTGCATTAATACTTTTTGTCGAAAAGTTCACCCAATCTTAAATTTCTCTTCTGCTCTTGAAGGTTTCCCCAGATCATTTTGTCCTCACTAAAATTTCCATTTGACATTTCCCTTTAGAAAATTCTCTTTGCTTTCATATAAATTTAATTTTATTTGTTATTATTTCTCAAATAATCCCAGGAATTTCCTTTCCCTTTTTGAAGAAATTGCTCCAAGTATTCATCCGTACATGAAAAATCCCCCCCTTGAAAATTAGTCATATATTTCCAAATAACAAATACTATCTTTAAAAAAGTGACAAATAGCACTACTTATCCGGTTTTCCAGCCACACAAAATTCCCTTCCCTTTTACATACGCTAATTTTTGCTCCTTAAAGTCTTGATAATATTTTTTATTAGAGTAATAAGCTTGAAAACATGCGTTAGCTAAGCAAGAGGAGGTATTGATGTTTATCTACGGAATCATATACCATATTCAAGCCTTGATGTACCAGATTGAGTTGGTGAAGAATCTCAGTGGGTTAGGAAGATCCTCCAAAATAATTCTGTGATTTTGTGTACCATCTATAACCCTCCAGCGTGTCAGATTATCTGCTGCCTTGAAAGCTCCTTTGACTACATTTGGGGCAAGTACACTAATTCTGATTTTTTCCTCTATGAAAACTTTAACGTCCATTGTAACATTTGGATTTGCTGCAAAATTAATGACAAGGAGAGATTGTAATTTTATTATCTGTTTATCTTATAGGGGCGGGAATAACTTGTCAATTTTGACAAGTATCATGGCCCAAAAGCATCATCATGTTCATGACGTGTTCCTTATAGATCTCTTTGACTCCTTTAGCGTGGAAGGTCATGCTTTCACAAGTGACCACGTTACCTTCATTGCATGTGGAAACAATCGTATTCCAACTCTAATAAAGGATCTGCAGACAATCTTGTTATATAAAAGAAGCTATTTGGGATGGTTCGAGAAACACTCTTTAGTTTTCAGCAGTGCAAAGTCTTTCTCCTTAAAGGCCCAGAGATATTTGCTGATAAATATCAGCAGCTCGTAGTTGAGTTTGTTAAAAAATATATTCCCTTAAAGTGGATCCAGGTGTCAAAAGCAGACAAATGGTGATTCAACACCTAGTGTAAGAAGGCTATCCAGAAAAAAATCAATAGGCAGGTAAGGGATGGCTGCTTTCAAAGAGCGACAAGGAGAGGATTACTTTCATCAACACTTGCAAGAATGCAGTTGATGTGATTCAGCTGTCCTGGGTTTTGTAAAAGGAGAAATTTGCCCCCAAGTTTCAACATACTTGGAAAATAAAGTTGGTGAAGACTTGTGGAGGAGGCTTTGCTCTTTTCCATGGGGACTTCAGTTTCTTTTTTAATGAGTAATGGGACTGTGGTACAAGATTCACAGGAAAAGATTGAAGAGCTTGCAAAGGCTTTTCCCAAATTCACGACTCTGAATGAAGACAGTAATGAAGTGCCAAAATTCTTGGACCGAGCATATAGTGTCCTGGATGGTACGAACTTTTCTGCTCCTAGTATGCTTCATACATTGCGGCATTTTGATGTGACCTTAGCCCTCTGCAACACTTTGCCAATGACATTATGACATAATCAGCCATCCTTAAGCACAAAGACCCAAAACATGCTTCCCATTTCCAACAGATGGATCTTTACAAAATCGAAAAGTGGTCTGTTTCATGAACAATCAACTTTAATTCATAGAAAACAAAGGAGCTACTTATTATCTGATAAAAGGTACCACTTGATCAACCTAATTCATTTTCAACATTGAAACTGAAAAGAGAGTCGACGATCTTCGTCTACTGGGGATTCATTTCTCCACCAATATTTCTTGAAATAACCACTTTGAACGAGTGAGCGTCTCCTACGCAAGAAAGCTCAGAGGAAATTTTACTGCATGAAACTTTTTTCATCCAGCTAAAATATCCTAGTTTAAAAGTCCTGTATCAGACTAAATAATCTGATAGTTATTCTGTATCAGAATAAATTTTTACTTGGGAAAAAATAATTTGTACTAGGATTGTGCACGGCATTGTGGACAAAATGCAAGGAAATTGACACTCTCCTTTCCTTAAGGGTGACTAGATTTGGTCTCTGAAGATGGGATATATAAGGCACTTTACCCTCATTGAAGATAAATCTTAGGCATCTTGTTTGAACTGCCTCTATTCTGTCCGACAATTCATTGGAGATGCCAGGATGCCAAACAGGACAAGCGTACTCGAGGTTAAGACGTACAAAAAAGACAAAAATCCTCAAACAATGAGATTTATGACATTTAAAATTATTAAGGAATTTGAAGAGAGAAAATACAGTATTTTTATGTTATAAGAAATCATTAGTGTAGCCATCCCATTTTAAGTCGTTTGAGATGATAACACCCAGTAATTTCCTATTATTAATAGACATTTCAGGGGGGATTGGACAAGAGAAAGAAAGGGAGTTTGAAGGAAAATTTGAGGATGAACTTCATCCAGCGTTGCACTTCTATCTGGAATATTCTTCCTTGGCATGTTATTCTAGTAAATTCCTCTGTTGACTCCTTCCAAAGATTTTTGAGCAAAAATTTAAAACGTTGAGGTTTCAAAATGAGGTAATTGAATAGTGGAAAATCAAATATCTTTTTGTACCTTAAGTGGTGAATATAGAAATGAAAAATGTATTTTCTTTCTATAAAAGTGTAAATTATGTTCTGGTCTTCAAGGGGAGTGCAAATTTGTATTTACAAAAGAAATACAGAATTTTAGAAATCTATATATATAAATATAAGTTGTTTGTTTGTGTGTCTGTCTGTTTGTCCGCATATAACGTCTGAATTATTTCATCATATACTAATTCAAAAACAGATGTATTCAAGCCGAAGTAGCTGAGTTGGTAAAGCGTTATGTTCCAGGTTCTAGGTCCGAGAGGTTCCAGGTTCGAACCTTGGCTTTAGCATTAATACAAAAGAAGAAAAAAAACTAAAAAAGGTAAAAACTACAAAAAAACTAAAAAGAAAATACTAAAAAACTAAAAAAGCAAAAAACTAAAAAAACGAACAGTAGGTAAAAAACAAAAACTAAAAAAGAAAAAAACTAAAAAAAAACTAAAAAAAGGTAAAAACTAAAAAAAAAAACTAAAAAGAAAAAAAACTAAAAACTAATAAAAAAACTAAAAAAAGTAAAAAAAATAAAAACTGAAAAAGAAAAAAAACTAAAAAAAGGAAAAAACTTAAAAATAAAGGAGAAAAAGAAAACTAAAAACCGGGACACAGGGAATATAAATGACGACCGGAACGCTCAAAGAGAAATTACAAACTGGGACACTGGGACACAAATAACGACCGGGAGATATAAATGACGACCGGGACACTCAAAGATAAATTACATACCGGGACACTGGGACACAAATGACTACCGGGACACCGGGACACAGGGAATATAAATGACGACCGGGACGCTCAAAGAGAAATTACAGACTGGGACACAAATGACGACCGGGATACTGGGAATATAAATGACGACCGAGACACAGGGACACAACTACAACGGGGATTCCGGGGGCACAGGGGGACATATAAATGACGACGGGGACACAGGGAATGTTCGATTAGCAATCACCATCAACAAAGCTCAATGGCAATCATTAGAATAATGAGGTATAGATCTGAATACGAATTGTTTTTCCCATGGACAATTTCATGTTCAAGAGTCGGTAAACATGACAATCTATTTATATGAACAGACAATGGGACATCGAAGAATGTTGTATATTCGCAAGTTTTACGTAGTTAAAAATATATATATATATATATATATATATATATATATATATATATATATATATATATATATATATATATATATATATATATATATATCTATATTCACAGGTAGGACACAACTACAATGGCGCGTAACTAATATGGCATGTAACGACTTTCGCGCGCGGGGGGGGGGGGGGGGGGCTTGGGGGGTGGGGCACGAAGCGCCCCCACAAACTAGGTTTTGGGGTGGCGCGAAACGCCACCCCGACAGCTGGTACAGTTATAAAACAGCTATAATAAAAACAAAATGATTTTGAAGTTTTATTAACTATATAAGCATATTCCCTTGAATTTTTGTTTTATAGCATAAAGGAATAAATCTTGGTGCGTCAACTATCACGGCTTGTGGTTCATCGTACACTTTTTTAACTTTTCATGGTTTTGACGACATTATTTTAGAAAAGTAAAAAAGGCACTCAAATAATAGATTACAAGAGGGTGGGTTAAAACTTTTTATAGGAAATTACATTGTCTAAAACCACATTTTAAAACTATAGAGTAAGAAATGTTAGAGAAAACACACTATATATAGAAACAGGTTTCTAAACAATAAAACAAATATGTAAAAACTCAATATATCACTTTAACATTCAAAAATATAGGATGTATAATAACAGGTTTCTAAACTATAGACCCACTAGTGTTAAACTCAAGATATAACTTTCATATCTACATACAAAAATATTTTGATTTTTTAACAATGGAAGAAAAAAGTATTTAAAGTTGCAAAGACAAGGTTCATCAGAAATAGCCAAAAAGATACAGATTGCAGAGAGAACTAAGGGATCTAAAAGAGATAAAAAGAGACTAAGACTTTTAAATAAACCGGAAATCTTAATATTTTCGTTTTTAGTCAAAAGAGTAAAAACACTTCTACTAGAGTATTTAGTAAAAAAAAAATGAACTGAAAATACGCAATACTGAGTGAAAGGAGAGACATTAAGATTTAAAAGGAAAATAATATTTTTTTTTGTCTGATTTACACTTCCCCTTATTACAGCTGGGATTGGAGAAGAGTCAGTACTCCTCTTGTATGAAAAAGTTTCTGTTCGTTTTGAATATAATGTTACTTTTCACTTTCAGTAGATTTTTTTTCTCTCAAATAAATTTCTAGAGCTGTTTATATTCTATAGCTTATAAACATCAAAGCTAAGTTTGTAACTTGATATAAAATTGTTAACCTTAAATCATGCCAAGATATCCACCTTACTTCTTCTTGAAAATTCCCCTCCCACCCTGTTGATTCCTTCTGCTTGAACAATTTTCCATCGAAAAGCTCCCCCTAGAAAAAATTCCTCATCTCCTCTTAAAATTTTCCCTGAACCACTGTGTCCTCGTTGAAAATTCCCCCTTGACAAATCCCTCTATCAAATTTTCTTTACTTTCACAAAAATTTAATTTTATTTCCTAGTTTTCCTCATACAATCCCAGAAGACTCATCTACATTCTTGAAAAATTTATCAAAGTAATAATCCTCCTATAACAGCTCCCCATTTGAAAATCTGTGAAATATTTCCAAATAACAAACACTATATTTAGGAGGCATCGCCAGTTGGGACCTTAAGGATCTAATGCCGTCAAAGTTACTTTAATTACTGTATAAACACACTTTGTTTTTTTTTGTGGGGGGGGGGATTTTTCTTGAGGCAGGCTAGAATCAAGGATTTTTATATGGAAGAATTTTCTAACGGGGGAAATCAAATAATCTTCCAGGTATAAAACAATAACAAATTATCAAAATAAATAAATAAAAACTAAGACTTTCAGTGGCTGGAATGCCGGATAAGTAGTATTATTCGCCATTTTTTTAAATATAGTATTTATTATCAGTAAATATATGACTAAAATTCAAGGGGGAGTCATTATGGGGGGAGGGTGATTACTTGGAGGAATCTCTTCAAGAAGGGAAAGGAGATTCCTGGGATTATTTGAGAAATAATAAGAAATAAAATTAAATATATATGAAAGTAAAGAGAATTTTCTAGAGGGAATTGTCAAAGGGAAATTTTAGCAAAAATAAAATGGTCTGGGAAAACTTCAAGAAGAGAAAAAGAGGATTTAAAGCTAGGTTGAAGGGTTTGTGAGAAAATTATTCTTACAGAAGGAATTTTCAGGAGAAGGGAGAGATTTTCATGGAGAGAAAAGGTAGGTATCCCGGCATGATGTGAGATTAAGATTTTTGTATCATGTTATAGTCATAGCATTGACATTTAAAAGCTATGGGATAAAATCATATCTAGAAACTTATTGAATTCAAAAATAAATTTCTACTAAAAGTGAAAATCAACATTAAAACTTAAAACGAACAGAAACTATTTTATATAGGAATATACTGCCACTTCCTCATTTCTAGCTGTTGACACTAAAGTTTAACATTTTGGTGTAATTCTATAAAAAACAATCCTAAAACACAAAAGCCATGCATTTGTAACGAGAAGCTTATTTAAAGCACTGACAAACAATAGCTAATAGATCGAGGGTGTGTGAAGGGGAAGGCAAAGTTATAGAAAAAATGATTTTTTTGTTAATTTTAAATGTTGTTCCTTTCGCTCAATGTTGCTTGCTTTAAGTTGATTTTTTTTTACCCAATACTTTAGAAGAGGTGCTTTTACTCTCTAGCCTGAAAACGACAATATTAAGATTTCCACTTCATTGAAAAATGCTAATCTCTTTTTGTGTCTTTTAAACCCTCTTCTCTACATATCTGCCTCTATTTTCTCTGCCCTTTTTTTTGTTTCTCTACTATTTATATCTTTTTCTTTGCTTCTAAATAACCTTGTCCTCGTGACTTTCAATACATTTGTCCTTTATCAAAAAGCCATATTTTTTTGGGTGTGGATATAAAAGTGATATCTAGAATTTCAACTAGTTGGCTATAGTTTAGAAACCAGTTGTAGACAATTTAGATTTTTGGATATAGAATTGATATCTTGTATCTTGAGTTTTTGCCAATTTGTTCTATTATTTATGAACCTGTTTTATCCGCAATATATTTTCTATAATAGTTTTTATACTATATAGGTTCTAAAAATTGATATAAGAGAATCAAATTTCCTATAAAAATTATTAGCCCTCCGTCTTGTGATCTATTTTTCAGGAACCTTTTTAACCTTTTCAATGGTTAGCGATGATTTAAAAAACTTAGAGTAGAAATTAGCATCTTGAGGATCACGCATTCACTACCCAACCTATACAATGGATCACAAGCTATAATACTTGACGCACAAAGATTTATTCCTATATATTATATTAAAAAAAGTCAACAGAATCTACTTATTTATTTAATAAGATTACGAAATCATTTTTCGTTTTATTGATCCGTTTTACCCACTAAATTTCTTATAAACTGGATGATTTACCAGCGTCTCCTTTAAAACATTGGCGAGCTGGACACCTTTTTAAACGAAGACAATCCCTTGCAACGGGTGCTGGAGCTTCTGTACAATGAAATGCCTGACGACCCACACTTTCATAGCTGGTGAAATACATCGCCTAGGCTCGAAATCCTCTGTGTTTCAGAGACAAGAATAAATGAAACACTAGGAAACCATGAGATAGCAACACCAGATTCACAGAACTCTTTCTTCTCTTATAACTCAGGACCCAAGAATGGTATTGGCTGGATTTTCCCTTAACATCCAAGCACAAAAAGCTCTAATAGAATGGGAGCCCGTATCATTTTGCCTTGCAAAAGCTAGGTTCCGAAGCAAACTTTTTAATGTTGCAGTGTTTGCAGTCTACGAAACCACAAGGGTCAGCTCTGAGCAGGCAGTATATACGTTTTACACCGAACTCAACGAAGCTGTAAAAAAGACCCCCGAACGTGACCACCTCATTATCGGTGGCAACCTTAACGCACAAGTCGGCAGCAGAGAGGCAAACGGTGACAAGAGCCTTGGAATTCATGGGTATGGCGAAAGATGCGAACGAGAAATCAGACTGGTCCAATTCACCCCAGCGAACAACATTGTAATAGCAAAAACCCTTTACAGACACAAGCCCTCACATGTCATAATGTGGAGATCCAGAGATGGGAAGACATCTTCCCAGCTGGACTATCTACTTGTATCTTCACGTTGGAGAAGCTCGGTCCAGAACTGCAGAGCCTATAGAGGACTTGACAGAGGTTCCCAGTGCGGGTCGGATCAAACCTTGGTCAAAATGTTTGTGAAGATCAGGCTAGTGGCTCGTAAACGAAAGGAACCCCCAAACAGATTTGACATTGCCCGTCTTAAGGAACAAGCAGTAGTAGAACAATTATGTCTCTAGATTTTAAATCGTTTCACCACCCTCGAGCAGGAACACTGAAATGAATCTCCTGAGGACAAGAACCCGAGCGAGACATCGGTTAACGGAGATTGGCATAAGTTCCAAAATACATTAAAGGAGGTAGCTCTCAAAACTCTTGGAAGAGTGGAGTGAAAGCAAAGATAGTGGATGTCCAAAGAGACCATCCGACTTGCAACAAAGAAAAGTCTGCTACCATCACGCCACTAAGCTGAATTCGAACAGGTACACATGCTGTGCCACCAGTCGGGCAGAAAAGTAGAAGGAAGTACTGGGAGAATATGGCAATGGAGATGCAAAAAGGAGCCAGCCTGTCTGATACTAGAAAGCTGTACCAGTTGCTTAAAGAGCCAACTGGGAAGAGGTCGAAAAAACTCAGCCTTCGTAAGAGACGAACACGGTAACATTCTAATGAGACATGAAGAAGTTGTTCACCGTTGGAAGAGCCATTTCCAGAAACTCCTAAATCCCAAAGTGGACCCTTCATCACCTGCTCCAAATCCTCGTTTGACCCAACCTCCCCCACCTCCTTCATAAACGCTCATTAAGCAATATTTAAGAGTCAAAATAGATCCCCTGGCGAAGAGGAAATTCTGGCAGCAATAAAGAAGCTAAAGAATCATAAAGCGCCGGAAATCGACGCCATACCAGCAGAAATCCACAAGGCAAGCCCCAGGCTTCTTTTAGAGAACCAAGAAACACTGCTCAAGAAACTTTTGGTACAGGAGATTCTCAAAGACGATTTGAAAGTTTCAATTATCATCCCCCTGCACAAAAAGAGAATAAAGGTAAATGCAAGAATTACTTGGGGATATCGCTCATAAGCATTGCTGCGAAAATATTTGCCAAGATTCTACTCAACCGCTTCAGCTCCATCAGAAACAAGACCACACGCCCAAGCCAGGTCAGCTTTCGGCCATGAATGGGGGGCATTAATCATCTCTTTACACTCCGCCGAATTCTCGAACACCGCATAAAACATAATCAGATTACTATAGCCGTCTTCATAGATTTCATAGCGACCTTAGAGTAAATTGTTAGAGATAGCATATGGGCAGCGATGCAAATTGACATAGTCCCTGAGAAGCTGATATGCCTTATTCAGACATACTAACAGCACTTTCGTGCCTGTATACAAGCTGATGGAGAGCTGCCCTCCCTCTTTGACATCAATTATTGGTGAGACAGAGCTACATACTTTCCCCCATCCTCTTCAACTTTGATATCGACTGGATCATGAAGCGTGCCAAGAAATCTTGAATCATATTTATAAATATCTTGAATATCCATTGTAAAATTAGTAATCCCTTTTAAGTCGAATTCATTTTCATAGGGTTTATAACTTGATAGTCTATGAGCATGTCTGTCATTTTCTGCGTGAAGATAAGCGAGTATCCACCAAAAAAAGAATTTACTATCATTCTTTTATATTATTATAAGATTTTTTTGATTTTTTAAGAATTCAGGCAATTCTTTATAAGTAACTCCTTCATAATTTGGTATTGTTGTCATTTCATAATCAACTCCAGCGACTCTTTCAAATTTTAAACGTAATCTGGTTATATTCTCTATAGCTAAAGTATGTATATTTTTGTGATTACTATTTAGATGGATTTGTTCGATGGCTCTATTTTTATCAAAATCCAGGAGTAGCTATGATGATGAATAGGTTCAATTTCTTCATTATTCTTCTGAGAATAAAATATTACACGTGTTGTAAATTGAAATCTATAACTATATCTATCATTCGTTCCATTTTTAAAACCTCTCATAACAGAGTCAAAAAGTGGTCCAAAATCGGATCCAATTGTATTCATTGAAATATTAACTGTAAGGGAATTCTCGCTAATCCATTGAATGATTGGATTATCATTTGTTCTTCTTTTATAAATATGTACTCTGGGGTATCTGGAGCTTCTCTTGTTTTTTCTTATTTATAAATAATTTCAAAATGTTAATATTCCTATCTTTTTTTTACACTCTCGGTACCAGCTATATCTCGAATGAATTGTAGATTCTTATCAACATCCTTTTTATTGATTTCTATATGATTTTTCAAATGACTCTTTACTTTATATTTTATTTCATTATAGTTTCAGCCCTTGGAATCTGTTATGATTTTTTTTTTTATTTAAGTTCAGTAATATCTTTATTTTGTACACTATTAAATTATAGTTTTAAATCTGAAATAATATATTCTTTTCTTTGATTTCGAATTCTGATTTTACTTTTAATTGAAGCTCAAGATTGTATTGATACTGCTTTTTTTCTTCTTTGCTTTATATATTTCGTTACCATTGAATATAGTGATCGAATAATAATATTTTGTTATTAAGATGGTCATTGATGGTATTGAATATTTTAGATTTTTTCCAACAACCTTTAAATTAAGGTGTTTGCCAAATGACTGTAATTCATTAATTGTACAATGAGGTAATCTTTTTTGTTATCTTGGCAAATTTGGACTTTTGTTGTAAAAGACTTTTAATCCCTTCGGCAATCTCAGCTATTTATTAGGAGCTTATTTTATTAAACAAAGTTCGAAATCTTGCAAAAGAGTCAAGCCTTAGGAATTTTATTGCTTGCTATTTACTATTTTTGAGGCTTTATTGAGAACCTAAATACAATTAATTTCCGATCATATCATTTGCATATAAATGCCCCAATTCCTTGCTGAGGTTGTATAATATCAATGTTATCTTTAATAGCTTTTAACTGCTTCTGTAGATTTTTAAGAACTAAAACTGTTTTTTCTAATTCACTACATCTCACACCTTTCATCTTTCTTGTGTATCTTTTATTAAATATTCCTTATTCGTCAATTGCATCTTTTAATATTCATAATTGTAATTCAATTTCAGATGAAAATCAATGAATTTCATGTCTCTTAAGAAAACTTGAAAGTTTTTCATAGCAAATTCTTTACCTTCTTCTATTTGTAATTTTTCAGATTTTCTATTTTAAAGACTCGGTTGTAGTAGCCTTTTACATCGCATACAATCAATTTCTACGTATTACATAATTAAAATAATTTAATTTTGTAATACATAGAGATTAATTGTATGCGATGTAAAAGGCTACTGTGACCGAGTCTTTAATTCGGGCAGTTTCAAAAAGAAATGATGTACCAATGATTAAAGGTATTTTTACACTTTGTGGTTGCAAGAAAACTATTTTTAAGAAAAGGAAGCATTGAGGAAAAATACTGAATAAAAGCAAGTGTTCTTGTACTGGCAAGAGTAGCGTTGAAAACAAACTTTTAGAAGTCTATTATTCAAAATTTTCAGGGATTGATGATTTACATAGAAAATTAAAAGAACATGGTTTTACTATATCAAAACTAAAATCAAAGAGGTGTTGAACAATCAAAATAGTTATTCTTTAAATCATCCAACTTATCATACGTTTAAAAGAAGATGCATTTACATTCATAGTAACGATGAATATTGGCAAGCAGATTTGGTATATATACAGCAGTATTTAAGTGAAAATATTAATTTTATTTACATTCTCACAGTTATTGATTGTTTTAATAAATATACTTGGTGTATTCTTTTAAAGGATAAAATGGGTATAGAAATTATTAGTACTTTTACGGATTTAACTAAAAATAGAAAATCTGAAAAATTACAAATAGATGAAGGTAAAGAATTTGCTATGAAAAACTTTCAAGTTTTCTTAAGAGACATGAAATTCATTGATTTTCATCTGAAATTGAGTTGCAATTATGAATATTAAAAGATGCAATTGACGAATAGGGAATATTTAATAAAAGATACACAAGAAAGATGGAAGGTGTGAGATGTAGTGAATTAGAAAAAAACAGTCTTAGTTCTTAAAAATCTACAGAAGCAGTTCAAAGCTATTAAAGATAACTTCGATGTTATACAACCTCAGCAAGGAATTGGGGCATTTATATGCAAATGATATGATCGAAAATTATATAGTTTGCTCCATTGCAGAGCTTCTGGAAATACATCTGATCCAGGGAGAAATGAAGCTATTGTCCTGCTCGATTCGCAATTCAAAAATTAATTATGAATAAAAATGACTATAATACAATTTACAACATCTATATCAGAATTTGGATTTTGTGAAGAAAAATACTTTTCTAATAAATAGTTTTGATTATTAAGAGTGTTAACACAAGTAAAGTCGAGCAGTCTTATACAAGTAATCTGATCACGTTAGATCAAATACTGATTGTGAAATAGCTTTAACTCAATGTACACTATGGTATTCATGGTATAGAAACAATACGTATCAATACAGGGAAAAATAAAGATGAATGGGCTAACGTTGTTATACCCAATGGGTTGTATGATGAAGAGGATTTGTATTATTTCTTAACTCGCTATTTCAATTCACCCCTAGATCGATGTCCAATCTAGCAACAATGAAATATGTTATTATTTTGAAACAGAATTATAAATTTTGGTTTAATAGTGATTAATATTTTATTTTAGGATTTGAAATTGAAGATGAACTAAGTAACAAACATATTTGAAGGAACTAAAGGTTGCAATATTACATTAAATTTTTATAAAATACATATTCACTGCCCATTAGTGGATAGTTCTATTTTGAATGGGAATACAGCCTCTGATGTGATATGAAGTTTTATTCCAAAAACAGAACCTTGTACATTGCTCTTTTATATTTCTATAGAAAGGCAATGTCTTCCAATCGCTGGAAACAAATGTATATACACACTAAAAATGAATATAACTGATCAATTGCGTAGATTATTTTATCTGAATGGAAAAAATATTGAATATGTTTTGGATTTGAAGAAAGTTTAATAAAATTATTTAATAAAATTTATTTATAATAAATGTTGATCAATATGAAACAATTATTTTATATAAGACAGAATGGTAGTGGGATTGGTAGTTTCTTTAAAAATATCGTCAATTCTCAATTAATCAAGACGTCCATAAAAATATAAGAGATTAAAATAGTTCCATGAATAAAACTATGATTAAACCTGGACTAGAATTTTTTAAATAGAACGATTGAATATGGAAAAATTGGATTGATTATAAGCAAAGAGAGTTTTAAGATGTGATATGTCTAAAAACCATATTTTCAAATAATATTTCAGTAAACATCTTGATGAACAGAGAAAAAGCTTATTGGATGAAATGATTTTAGGGAAGGAACTTAAACTATAACCCAGGTAATGCTTTTGCTGAAACCCTCAGTTACATTTGAAAATCCACCTCTAGTGTTTGAAAATCTTTTAAAATTTATTTCATATTTCTTAAGTGCATAAATGGCAGTGAATCAAGTTGTTGCTTCTTACTGTGAAATATTTTAAAAGCCTATTGTTGATGATTCTACAACCAAATATGAATATACAGAAATTAGAGAAAACCATTTGAATGTATGTTGATAATTAAATTGTAATTTCATTTTAAAAGATGTAGAATCTTGGAGTCTTCCAAGTGATAATTACCTTTATGCAAAAGTGAAAATAATACAATTTGATGGAACAGATATGGTAAACAATGATGAAGTTTCTTTAACAAATAATTTATTTAATTTGTTCAGAAATGCTGAAAACATTATAAATGAAAACATATTGAAAGTATTGGTTATATTGGTATAACAACTAGTGTTAAACATTTAATAGAATTTTCGAATGACTATAGTCGAAACGCAGCTACTAAAATGTTTTTGTAAGAAGATAAAACCCATTTTGTTAATTCCTTTAAAACAGAAAATGAGTTTAAAAGCCCTTTTATACCTGTTGCAGGAGGTGTTGGAACCATTACAACAAAACAAAATAACGCTTTTAATAGTTGTTTATTTTAAAGATTTATTAAAACCAAAGAAAGTCACGTGATTAGTATTTATTTACCATAATCACAATTATTTGGATTTTGTCAAGATGTTAATCGTTTTTTAGAGGTGGTACACATAAAATTGTATTAAAAAGAAACTATTTTTCCAACATGATTATAAAATTCTGAGCTCAAGATTTTAAAGCAAATGTAATGCATTTATCATGGATATTACCATTATTACATCCCAGATTACCCATATCGACTCAATTAGAATCCAAATTTACGAAGAAGGCAGAGTACTTAAAATCTGGATTAGAAAAGGGCAGCCCATTTGAATTAAGATGGGAAGCATATAATACCTATAAAAGTGATAACGAAACGGATAACGAATTAACAAATAGGGTAGACAGTGAACGCTATAATACAACTAATTGTTGTTGTGTTACAGAAATCTGAAAAAATATAACAGTTATAACGCAAAACAATATGGTATTTCACCATATGAACACTCATAGAAATAAAGTGTAGAAAATGGATATAAACATCCACAAGGAGATTTAAAATATGATTTCAGTAGTGCTAATGAAGACTATTCTAACGCTTATCAACGATTTTTACAGTTAGTATATAAACAAAAAAATGTAGAAAGTGGAACAATTGTAAAGTATAATGATTTTAAAACAATATATCCTTTATTTTGTTTTGATGTTTCAAAGCTTGAATTGAATATTTATCAAAGTGGACCAAGTGCTTATGAAGAAATTAAATTTTTATTAGATAAAGTACCTGCTAATCCATATAACATTTACTACGTTAAATTTTCAGAAAGAAAAGCAGTCACGAAGGTCATTGATTGTGAATTATATGTTAAGATATAAAATATTTTCAATTTGGAACTTTGTTTAATAAAATAAGCAACTAATAAATATAGAAACTTTTTAGCGAAATTAAAATGAAAAATAAATATAATTGAACTATTAGAAAAAAAGATTTGGACATTGGAATGGAATGCATGACCACAGGAATGAAATGTGTTACAACTAAATAGAGGATAAATCGTTATCATTATTGATTTTAAAGGTGAAGTGGTTGATCTATTTGCACCCAAGTGTTTAATTAGATAAAGGTATGATTCTAAAGGCTATTAAAAAAATAAAGATAACATAAATTATCTAGATTGTGCTATCGAATTATCCACTAAATATTAAATTACTAGATTTTTCGGTAGTATAGGAGGAATGGAATATAATCAAACTACTTTTTTAAATATCATCTAAAATATGTATTTCACAAGACCTGTTTCGATCTCAAGGCTAAGGATGCAAAATTGTGAAAATGTTGGAAATTTTACTTAAATCTGTATAAATTCAATTTTAAAGGTGGTAAATTGATGGGGTTACCTATGTGAGGTCTAGTACCCGTGTTTACATTATGAAAAAGTATAAAAATGAAACCAAATTTGATTTTCAATGACCTGTTTTCATTTTGAATATAGGGATTGAAAATGTTGAAAATGTGCAATATTTGATGTTAGAATGATGTAAAATGGACTGAAAAAGCTGTAAATTGAATGAATGAGTTAGCAGAAAACCCATTTACTATACTACTACCAATCCAGTGAGCCCCCTAGGAAGTTAATGCAATCACCCTTTTATATATACTTTATATGCGCCCAGGGCCTAACTTACAACCCTTGCCTTAAGGGCTTTGGGGAAGGGGGGAGGTTGTCATCTTGAAATGTATAATTTTCAGACCTTTCAATTAAGTTGAACAAATTACCTATCTAAAAAATTTGATTGAATGTGTTCGGGGAAATGGTGGGCTTGGGAAGAGAGGCTATTTGCCCTCCAATAACTTTCGACTATTTAAAAAGGCCCTAGACCTTTGAACTTCCAATCAATTGAGCTCTTTTCGAATTTTCAACGATGACAAAATTACCACCTCATAATTTTTATGAGATGCAATCAGGAAAATACGAGGTAGGAGAAGGGGGGGTTCCAAACTCAAATTGCTCTGAATCTTAAAAATGACACTAGAACTTCTGATTACTAATCCAATGAGTCCATATCGACTTTTAATAGATCGTTCTTTCTATATATATATATATATATATATATATATATATATATATATATATATATATATATATATATATATATATATATATATATTTATATATATATATATATATATATATATATATATATATATATACCTTATATATCACCGAGGCATAACCTACAACTCTTATTATGAGGGCTCTGAGGGGTTTGTCATCCTTAAAGACTTAAAGACATAATTCTGGGCATTTCTTTTATGTTGAACAAAATGGCTGACTCAAAATTTTTTATTAGATTTGTCATGGAAAATGGTAGGTATGAGAGGAATGTTAGTTGCCCTCCAATCACATTCGACTATTGAAAAGGGCACTTACCCTTTCCAATAGCAAACTCAACATTTCTATCAGATTCACTTGGCGAAAATACGTGGTAAGGGGTCGGGAGTAACCAGACCTATCATCCTTATATGCCCTTAGCCATATAAGGCAAAGGCTGTATGCCTGGCAACCCTTGTTCTGAGGGTCTTAGGGTGTTGTCATCATCAAATATATAATTTCAGGACCTTGTTTAGGCTTCTTTTAGGAAGTCTTGTTTAGGCTTGGAAGGTATTAATAATAGAATAATATTTGCTCATTTTATGACTGAAAAGTTCAGGGTATCAGTTATAGTAGTGTATACCCCCGTTTAACCAACTGATTGAGATATTAGTGACTCAGATGAATTTTACTTGCAATTACAGGAGCAAATAGACAGGGTACCAGGTAGAAATATGGTGTTTTTGCTTGGAGATTTTAATGCCCAGGTTGGTAGAAATAGGGATAGATCGTATCCTAGCCTAGGTAAATTTGGTGTAGGAAAAGAAAACAGTAATGGCTATAGGCTTTTACAATTTTGTAGGTATAACAACCTAGTTGTAACCAATACGGTGTTTGGTCACAAAATGGCCCACAAGTTGACATTTTATTCACCTGATGGTAAGACAGCAAACCTTATTGATTATTATGTTATTGTAAACAGAAGAATAGCAGGATCAATATGAGATACTAGGGTGTATAGGAGTGCTGTTATTCATGTTAAAAGTAAAGATCACAATCTAGTAGTGTCTAAGGTTAATTTAAAGCTGAAATTTCGGAAGGGTAACTCCCTCCCGGAAAGCTATGATGTAGGCAGACTCCAGGATGAAAATTTGAGAAAAAACATCCAGGAACAGTTGAATACTAAACTTGAGAGTTTAAAATTTGACAATGTGGAAGATGGATAGAATAATTTCAGAAAAACAATTTGTGAAGTTGCTGATGGTGTCTTAGGGAAGAGTGCTAAGACTGCAACTAGGAATATTAGTGAAAAAGCTTTAGGTTTAATAGAGAGTAGAAGGGGTTTGTATAAGAATTATCTGAGTGATAGGTCATATGAAAACAAAAGAAATGTAAAGAAAGTGGAGTAAGCATTAAAATATGAACTAAGGAGATGTGAAGTAGAGGCCATGGATAAAATTGCTGAAGATCTGGAAGATGCGGCTAGAAACTATAATAGTAAAATATTATACTGGCATGTTAATAAATTGAAAGGGAGTAGCAAATCCGGACTAGTCCCAGCTAACGATAGAAATGGGGCCACAATTAGTGATAAGGAAAAAGTTAAAGAAAGATGGGTGGAACATTTTGAGAATGTGCTAAACCGAGATACAGTTGCAGGAAAAGATATAGATGAAAATGAAATTTGTGATACCTTGGATGTGAAGGAAGATTTGTTTAGTGAGGAAGAACTAGCGACAGTACTAAAAGGATAAAAAAATAATAAGGCTCCAGGTGCTGATAGCATGATAAATGAGTTTCTTAAATATGGTGGTTCTGAGGCTAGGAATAAGCTACTGAAGATTATGAACATGATTTTTGAAAAAGGGGAAGTACCCATTGATTTTAGGAAAACCTTAATTAAACCACTGTATAAGAAAGGTGACAAGAGTGAGTGTCGTAATTATCTTGACATTTGTCTGGTCTCTGTAGGTAGCAAATTACTGAGTAATATGATGAGACTGAGAGATGCTGTAGACAAAGTTTTAAGGGAAGAACAATGCGGTTTTAGAAAAGGTAGAGGATGTGTCGACCAAGTTTTTACTCTTAGGTTAATAATTCCCTTCGTTGTCCCTTCGTTGTCAAACACTTTTGGTCCTCAGTTTTATCGATTATGAGCAAGCTTTAAATTATGTTGATAGAAGAGCGTTAACAAAGGTCTTATCGTTATATGGTATACCAGAAAAATACATTAAACTGATTTGTGCTATGTACGAGAATAATACTGCTGCGGTTAAGGTAGAAAATGAGGCTAGCAACTGGTTTTGTATTAAATCAGGAGTTAAACAGGGTTGTGTTCCATCCCCCTTTATATGGATCATTTTGATGGACTTTGTCTTAAGGAGCATAGGAAAGGCAATTGGAGACAAAGGAATCAAATGAGGAAGAAGAACGCTCCTGGACTTAGATTATGCTGATGATTTAAGCATATTAGATGAGAGTGTGAGCAAAATAAATGAATTTTTAGAAGTTTTGCGAGTTCATGGTGCTAATATAGGCTTGAAAATTAATGATAAGAAGACTAAGTCACTAAGGGTAGGAATAAGTGAAGATGAACAGGTGACATTAGGTAACGAAAAGATTGATCAGGTTGAGAGCTTCAGTTACCTTGGTAGTATTATTAGTAAAGAGGGTGGGAGCAGTGAAGATGCTAAAAGGAGAATAGCTAAGGCTCAGGGTGTTTTTTTCAAAGTTAAAAAAGTTTGGAAGAATAGAAAGAAAGTCTGCAAACCAAGATTAGAATATTGGAAGCTACAGAGATGACAGTGGTCAAATATGGCCCTGAAGCATGGGCACTCCGAAAAGCAGATGAAAAATTTACTAGATGTTTTCCAGAAAAATTGCCTACGGATTGTTCTGAGTACCCAGCTGACTGACCGTATTTCAAACAGTAGGTTGTACGAAAAATCTGGTTCAATCCCGCTTTCTAGGGCTATAATGAAAGAAGGTTTGAGATGGCTAGGCCACGTTCTACGGATGAAGGATGACAGATTACCGAGATTGTCCTTTTTGGCCAACTGTATGGGGCTACACGGAAAGCAGATCGTCCTTGTCTGGGTTGGGAGGATGTCATAAATAAAGATTTAAAGGAAATGGAGACTTCATGGGAGGGTGTAAAGAGGTAGGCTTTAAATGGATTAGGTTGGAGGAGGAGCGTGCGTAGCTGTGTTGGCCTCAGGTGGCTCGGTGCTGCAATGAGTTATTAGTAGTAGTAGTAGTAGTAGTTTCAACTATATTGAACAAAATAGTAATCTCAAAACTATGATTGGATATGTTTGGGGAAATCTTGGGCGATAGTGGGGGGTTAGATGCCCTCCAATCACTTTCGACTATTAACAGTACACTAGCCCTTTTAATTTTCAGTCAAAAGAGCCTTTTTCAAAGTTTCTCCGACAACTCGTTCGATACGAAGTGCTTTGGTCTAAAACCAAAAAAAAAAAAAAAAAAAAAAAAAAAATACATTGCTGCTATCGCTCTTCACTTTGGTAGTACTATCGCGCTGCCTATGATTAAAGAGATAGAAAAATTTTTTCAACTAAAAGTAGCGACGGACTTAAGAACTTGAAAGATTTTTTCCATGCATGAGGGGGATTTCCCTCATAAGCCCCTCTCTCCTTACTCTAAATTTTCACTTTTCTCCCAATGCTTTAAGAAAGACCTTACAAACATTGAGATCTTCAAATTAGAAAATAATTTTGTAAAAGTAATAGAGACTAGTTTAATGAGCATGGGATTTGCTCATATATAGACAAATTTGTTGTCTGTTTTAATTATTTTTTCTACTTTCAGTTGAAAAAACTTATCTTTTTAATATTTTATATATGATTGTTAATCAGATCAGACTGGAAAATTTGGAAACCCTTGGAACTTTCGAATCCCGGTGGTTTCAGCCACCCTCTCCTCTCTCCATTATGCACCCATCGACACTCTTTCATGCTAGATGATTGAAAACTATGCATTATTTTACACAATTAAAAAAACTTAACCTGAGTCAACTTGGTCACTCCTAGGACACTACACCCCCCCCCCACTCCTTAGAACCAATAATTAAGATGTACACTCAAAATATACATGTGAACTAGAAAAAATTACAACATATCCCAGACAATCATTTACGCTAATTACTTATAGGAATCATTACGTCTATGAAAAGGGTTTGCCCCCCCCCCTCGAGGTCTCACTCTTTACGCTAAAGTAAATTATAGAATTAAAAAAAGGCTAAATATTCTAATTATACGGCTATTGTTTTTCAAGAATCGTTCTTATAGATTTGGGACAAAAATCAAAACCTTAGCGTAAAGAGCAAGGTCCTTAGGAGGGGGCAGTCTATTTTATATATCTAATAATTTCTTTCCATTTTTAGTTTTGATGTTGCTCCCTACCTTCAGTTTATTTTTTTTCTTATTTCTGATCGTTTAGAATAATTCGGGGAAATCCAGCTCCCCTCCATGCAAAATCCCTTTCACGTAAAAACAACCCCCCTACAGAGAAAACCTCTCAGATAATTTCATTCTAGCTGAAAACTCTACCCAGAAAATTTCTTGTTAACGATCTGGTGTAAAAACCTTTCTTAGTGCACTTTCATTTGAAAAGATATTAATATCTGGTTGTTTTTAAAATCATGTCAGTAATCCCCTCTTCCTTGGAAAAGTTTCTAGCAAAAAGCCAGAAGAAATTGTATTTTCCTGGAAATGTTATTTTTGGGAGGAAGGGGAGGGAATAAAAATTGTTTTTAAAAAGCATCAAACATGTGAAATTTTTATCCACTCCCTTATGATTTCTCGGAGTATTTCTGGTCTACGCTGCTATTATGAAAGTTAAGCGTAACATTAAGCCCCAAATTTAGAACTTGAGATTTTTAGTCCTTTTATTAAAGTCTAAAGGAATTGGAGACCAGCCAGCCACTTCGGGGTGGCGTTTTTGGGGAAGGGGGATGCTATATTTACCGAGGGGTGATTCTTCGGGGGGGGGTGTTTTTAGTTGAAGTATTTTCAAGTTATTTTTACAGGATAGGGGAGGGCTATTTTTGGTGGGTTTTAATTAAAGGGGAGCTTTCCAAGGGTTTTATATTTTCGGGGGGGGGGGGGGTAAACAGTAGCCACCGTTTTTTAAATCATTTGGCATCTAAAATAAATTATGCTAAACTTATTTTTCTGTATCGGTTACCTAATTAAACTTATTCAAAATATCATAGATAGAGAATTAAAATAGGAAAACTAGAAAATAATAAAATTTCCCCCTTTATTTATTTACTCTGGTAATTGAAAACAAAATCTTCCCCGCTATATCTTAAAACTCGAAACTCAACGACAAACATGAAACAATTTTAAAGGATCATAATATATCAATTCCCTACTAAATTCAACTTAAGTATGGACATTCCTTCAAATCTGGAAACAGTAGAAACTGACCCTATAATGAGTTGTGGTTTTTACAGGGTCCCGTGTTCGCAATAAAAATTTTAAATTGAGAGAACCCTTCAGCAGCTTTGGAACATGGTATTTATTATTATGTTTTAGACTACTAGAAAATATTATTTTAACAAATTAATCCCTGATATTTGAAAGTAAAATAAAAATAACGACTTTGGTCATTTTTGAAAGAATTATTTTTTGAAAAATTAAGGGCAAATACTGAGTATCAACAAGTTCTGAAAAAAAATAGAATCCTTGGATGGAGAAAACTCTATTGCTTTGGAAAAGAATTACTGACCCAGATAGATAATCAAGTCCCTCGATGGAATGTGAATATTGCTAGTGTTTTTTTAACACCATATTTAACTGTTTCGAGAAATGAATTTAGTTTCCAGTCATTTTTGCACTTGAAAATATATATATTACACATGTACTCAGGTCTAATTCATCTCCCTCGCATCCTCCCTTCCTGGAACAAAAAGTAAATGCATACAACAAATATAATTTTCATGCTTTTAGTCCCACTGTATTCTCGACAATCAAAATTATTTAGTTCCTATAAGGAAGCCTCTTAAATATCTAAGGATTAAATATCCAACTTAAATACCTCATTTTTTAATGAAAGGTTTACCCCATTTTTTAAAGGACATAATTGAATCTAAGAAATAAACGAATATAGACCTTCTTTTAAATAAATATATGGCTGATATTCAAATAAACCCGGATTAGTATAACCTAACTTTATAAGATTCACATGAGTTTTTTCTTTATTGAAATTAAGATTATCTGATCGCACTCTGCAATTGATGAATAGTTTTTCATTTATTCCGGCTGTTTTTGTTTTTTTTGTCTGATTCAGTGTTGTTTTTTTTTGTTTGCTTTTTTTAGTCTGATTCAGTGTTTTATCTACTCTCTTCGTATTTAATTAGAAATTTCCCTTTTTTCTTTGAGTACTGAGGAAAGCTTGACAGAGGTCCTTTTCAAAATATTTGCTAATTTCCGCTTCCCTTCTTTTTGCTAGCTGACTCTACCCTTGTATTTTCAGGTATTTATTTTTATTGCTCATTTTTTTGTCAAACGTTCTTTCTTTATATTTGACACAATTTCATATTTTACACTCACTTTGAATTTTCATTGTATATTTAGAGATCCGACCGTTAATGAGAAACAGTCAAGGCTTTTGTTGTTGTTCTTAAGTCTGCCATGCCTCTGAAAATAAGTTTCCTGTGTATTCTTGTCGGAAAGCCTACAAGTTTTTAACATATATTAATAATTTGGAAAAAAGCTCTTGTCAGAATATATTTTCGTCATAAGCCACATTTCTCATGTCTCATTGGTACAAATAATTGGTCTTGTTAATTTAAATCGGATTGAGGAAAAACTTTGTTTATTAATTTCATTTCTCGTCCATGGGGATATTTTTGCTGGTGAGGAATATTTAAAGGCAATAAGTCCATACATTATTATAGAACAAATTATTCAATGTTAAATCACGAGTAATTTTTTAACAATCTTCATATTCTCTGCTTAAAATGAAATTAAGTATCCCCCCAAAAAAAAAATAATGGAAAGTGAACGCTTGATTACCAAAATTTAAGAGACTATATCAATGCGCATTGGTAGAGTTTTTTCTAATATATTTACAAAACAACGGAGCCTAATAGCCAAAGTATTAGTTTTCTTTTTTCATTCTGGACCTTTTATATAAGGATATATGGATTTTATGGATACTAATGCTATATTAATTTATCTTGCATGGCAGTCGGAAAATGTGAAAGAATTCTGAAAATAATTTCAACACCTCCCAACCCCCTTTATAACAAAAATTAAAATAATTTCATATTTTGGAAACGATTCTCTTGTGATCTTCTTCAACTTCTCGTTTTCCCAAAGCCTACGAACAATTTTCCTACTTTCATCAGTAAAATTCCTTTCTTATACAAAAATACTTTTTTTCACACTATCAAAAACTGAGCATTCCTATTGTAGCAGAAATAATAGACAAAATAAGGATTTCACACTACTGCAGCGTAAATTTTAGGCACCTTAGGGTCTCAGGACTTAGGAACCAAAGAATTGTTCCTACCATTCCTTTAGTTCAGTATATTTGACTAACCTCATGTACTCGGTTACAAAAAGGCAAGTTAAGTCTAAAATGTTGTCAGGAAAGATATATTTTCCGCCATAACCTCCCTGAAAAATTTAGATGTAATGGCCTAAAAAAAAAATTTGAGAGACACCCTTATAATATTAAAAGATTTGATCTTTTTAAGCGTGTTCTTTTTTCAAAGATCGATGGTCGCTTGAACCATTGATACAAAGCTTGTTTTTACAGCTACTCAACTTTGTTAAGCATTATAGTTATCAATTAGGAATTTTTGCTTTGGAAATATATTGGTTCTTTTAGAAAGTTATATTACCATCATTATATTTTAAGCGTAGACATACTTCAGCGATAAGGAAGAAAAAAACACTTATTATTCATGAGAGTAAAGCATCTGAAGTAGAATGAGGTTTTTTGCATAACTCTGCCTAATATAGTAGAATTCATGAATATTTAAACGTCTTAGCAAACTCTAATACAAATGTGTTTTTACATGCTTCTCCTTTATTATCCAAGATTATATCCATATTTTCAGTTAGATGTACATTATAACTTATGATCAACTTATGCCTTATTACAAGCAAGCTTGGCGAAAAGTAAAGTAGCTTTTGAGATATATATGTGATTCTGTTTTACATACAGAATCATTTCTGTTTGTAGTAAGTTTTAATGTTGATCCTTACTTCCAGTTAAAAAGAATGTACTATCAATATGATTTTAACCGGTTTTTAAATCATTTTTAAAAATATATTTACCTGCCACCCCCCCCCCTGTTTGAAATTTTCGTGCAAAATGCTTCTTAAAAACTTTACTTCCCATAAAAATTTCAAGACGGCTTGTCAAAATGAGCCCTCTCTTTATCTTCCATGACCGTTAGTTCAATTGGATCCCCCAAGAGGATATAAAATTAACGCATAAGCGTAATCTGTCTTCTGTTAAAATATATAAAAGTCTAACACGACTAGTGCTTAACGCCCACATGTCTTTTCAAGACCAAAACATAATTTGCACTTCACTGAAAAAAAAAACATGTAACGACGGATCATCAACTTAATTGTTTATTAAAGTCAAAATATGTATAATATAATTTATTTGCAGCAAAGTGCAAATTATTTTCTGATCTTGAGAAGGTATGAAGGTGCTCAGAAATGAGCACCTCGATGATCGAAGGAAAATCATAAGATTTGGGGGAATCACATTCTTCCCAATTTAGGGGGAGTTGAGAAGCCATTGGCATGGTGGCTTTCAAGAGGTCATATAAAATATATTATAAGCAGTGTCACACTATAATAACTAGCAATATATTCAATCTTTTAAACAAGCTAATTCGATGGGAAATCAAAAGCTCTCTTGCCCTTTTCAAGAGTCAAAAGTAATTGGAGGGCAAGCATCCCTCCATCCTAAGCCTGTTCAGTTTCCGAAAACACTCAATCAAAATCTTAGACAATCATTTGTTCAACACACTTCAAATTACAAACTACGATAAATAATCGAGTTAAACACAAACAAGCAGAAATTAACATGAATAGTACTAAAATATCCATTCCTTCACAAGAACAGACTTTAAGACCCGTGAGACATTAAAAAATAAAGGGAAAAGTATTTTGGAAAAGCATATTTGCTTTTTCAAATATTATACTGGTTAAGTTGTTTTTGCTCTTAGCAGTCATGCTGTTTTGTTGTGTGCTGTGTTGTCTTTTTTTTTCTGTATTTGGCTTATTATGATATTGTTGGTCGGATATTAAATATTCAACGGTTTCAAAATAAGATGGATAATGATTATGATTGTCTATGATGTATTTGTTATGATATTGTTATATTAGTTTGTTTCTTTTTCTTTGTCACTATATCGCAGTGTCAAAATATATTAAATTGACAATTTATGGTCGTTTTCTTTTTAATAATGACCAACTCGAAGAATATACAGTCCCCGAAAAATACGGCTCCTTCCATGAAACTTTATAGGATATCGGAAGAGAAACCTAAATTTTTTTCCCCTACAAACGTCTGACTTCTTAGCTTCATTACTCGTTATTAAATAAAAAAAAATTGTAATATTTACTATTTGTTTATAAGAAGAGCAAAAATTAATTTAAAAGCAAAACTTTTTCAGCAGAGCTAAAGAGCGCAGTCAAAATTAGGAATGAAAAAATTTATGGCATCGTCAAATTGTTTGAAACAGACCTTAGAGAAGGGAAACCATGCCCAACCCACACCAGTATGATCATATCCAGGGAGGTGGTAGATTTGTTCTGTTTGTAAGATCCCCTAAAAAGCTAGCCTCCCAACCAAACAATATTTCTACTAAAAATGTGTAATTTTCTGGTACCAGAGAACGATGTCTAAAAGTTTTGAGTGGACCGAAGTAGTAAAAAATCTATACGACCAACTATCCTAGGGAAAATTACTTTTTTATGTCCTCCCCGATGCCTACACATATCCGACCATTACTAGCGAAAATTATTTCCTTGAACCAAATAACCAGCATGGGGGACCAGTTGTATTAATGTCTTTCTCGATGGAGAACCAGCCGTATAAATTCCTATCCCTCTTGAGAACCAGTAATAGCTGTGCCTATTCTGCTAAAGGACCTGTTTTTATTGCCAGAGGTTCATCGTATTGCTACCATCTCCAATGTATTAATATGCCCCAGACGGCACTCATTACCCGAACTTTAGATTTTTCCTCTCTTTTCTCCAATAAAATTTTCTGCAAGATTTGAGGGAATTTTTACTGAATATTTCACTGCTATAAGATTCTATTCCGTCTCTTAAGCATAATTGGATGACGGGCTAATAAAAATAGCTGTCTAAATATTTGTTTTAACTAATACCTTTCGAAGATTCCTTAAAAGTTCGATAAGGAATTATGCAAACCCTTTATCGTAGAAAATCCATAAGAATTACAAGAATTCATGACAAAGGTGATTAAGGGCATAGATTTGTACGTTTTCTCATTAGCAAGATGAAATATCAACATATTGCTTAAGTTCATTAAGAAACTTTAATTTTAGGTTTTATTAATACTGACACATACAGTTAATATACATCTGATTCTTATAATAAAATTAAATCATTAAAGAACTTGGGTTTTTAGTTTTCAGATATAGGAGCACATTTGGTTAAAATACATTTTATTTTGTTAATAATATTAAACAGACTCAAAAAATAGTAGATTTTTGTAAACAATTTCATATTAGTAAGCGTAGGATTAATATGGAAATAGGAAGGTACCCGTTTTCACACTAATGAGTTTTCTTTAGATCAGTGTGAGAATACCATTGCTTCCTTGCACAAAAAAAGGAAAGCCATTTATAGTTAATTCCATTGATTTTACCATTTGTTTCAGAGCAATGTTAAGATGCCACCCTATATGAAAAACGGTACAAACCCAAATATTTTTTAACTGATCCAAATATATTTGTTTAGACATCGTAGTAGAGTATTTGCTTAAAAATATGGAATTCATTAGCAGTGTACCACCACAGCAACATTAGAAAATAATGAACATCAGATTATAGGCAAAAGATATACAGGGCTAAAGATAATTGACAGAAAAATTTTTGACAAAAAGCTAAAGAAGAGAAAAACTATTAAATTTATTTGGTAAAAACTGAACAAGACTAAAACTTATAGAAATCAGAGACAATGCCCGGCTGACGAATATGACGAATGTCATACTAATTCTAAAGAACTGTAAAAAAAATGATGGTAATCCCCAGTCTCACTGCCCAATTAGTTTGTTATCAAATGTAGGGAAATTCTTTGAACGTTTGATTCTGTATAAACTTGATGACTTGGGCTTTAAGAACTGGATCTTGAGAAACCATTTGGGTTCATGAAAGGCTGTAGTACTTTCGATGCTAAAGATAATCTTGTTACAAATAATGAAAAATACAAGCAACATAAACTTCTCACGCTATGCCTGTTTTTTGATGTCCGAGGTGCATTTGACAACGCTTGGCACCCTGGCATTGTGAATAAATTAAAAGATTTCGGATGCCCAATTTGGATGGTTAAGTTGTTGCAAAGCTATATATCAGAGAGAATTATATCATATAATAATGAGTTTTCTTTAAATATTGAGAAATTCTGTCCACAGGGTGGAATATTATCACCATTTTTATGGAATATTAATATTAATGATTTATTAGATTTAAATTTGTCCAATAAGTCTCACATACAAGCTTATGTTGATGATGTATGTGTTATCATTGCGGGTAAGACTAAAAGTGATTTTGAGTTTACAACATAAGAGGTTTTTCGAATCTTTTATCGTTGGGCGAGTAATAATAAATTAGTTTTTGATTCAAAGAAAACAGAAGCAGTTATTTTCGCTAGTAAACGAATATATCCTAAACCTGACCTTGTTTTTAATGGCAATTTAATTGAAATGAAAGAAAAAGCTAGGTATTTGAAAGTTACCTTAGACAGGAAGTTATTATGGACGGAACATATTAGAAACCGGATAAAATTTTGTAAAACAATATTCTACAAAATTGATGTGTGCAGCTAAATTTACTTAGGGGCTAAGACTTCGTGCTCTTAAAAATATGTACCTTTCGGTTATAGAAAGAACGATTCTATATACAGTCCCGGTATAAATTGCAGCATTAAACAAAAAATATATTGTCCGAATGCTAAGCTTAGTTCAAAGGCTTTCTCTAATTTCAATCACAAAATCTGTTCTCACCGCTCAAACTTACGTGCTAACAGCGTTAGTATGAGTTTTACCAATAGATTTGAGAGTTAAAGAATTAAAAATTATGCGCTATGCAAAAAAAAATTAGACGAGAATACTGGCCAGAACTTTCTACACCAGTCATCCCAGTATCCAGCAGAACAAAGTCAAACAGTGTATGCACAGATGAGACTACAAAAGTTTTTTGGATGTTCAATCAGATGATAGCTCACCTCCCTTTCCCTTAGATAGACGTAAAATGAAAATTGTTCCTTATGAAATTGTGATATCAAGGTTTCACTAATAGAGTGGGTTCATGGCCAATACAATTCTTTCCATCAAAAGACCATTTAGTAGCTGCTTCTAAAATGAATATTACACACAAGCTAACGCAAATTATAACAGGACATTGTCGGTTAAATTATTTCTTAAATAAAATTGGAAAAGCTAGAAGCGGAGAGTGCATTTGTGGTGAAAGTGAAACTTGTAGCCACTTCCTGTTTACTTGTCCTGTTTATTACTTGCAAAGTTTTGGTATGGAACTAGAACTCGATTCCTTATTTAATTTCCCATTTTTTCCTAGTTCAGTAATTTCTGATAAAGTATGAAGGAAATGCTTGAACAGATTTTTGTATTCAACTAGAAGACTGGTTTGATGTTAATATTTGATATTTATACCTGATTGTTGCCTTTGATTCTAGCATTTATTAGTTTCATTTATTCTATTGTTTGTTTTTTCTTCCTTTGTAGTGTTAGTTCTTAAGACATTTAGCAGTGAAATACTTTTAAAGGTTTAATTACTTAATAAAATCATTATAATCATACCTCATGAAGGAATTTTTGTACCAAAAAATGGATGACATACACTTTGAGCAGCCATAAATAGCTATTAATTGCCGTCGAAATTTCCTTTTTTTTATCTGTGTTAGTTCAAAAGTTGATTTTTTTTGTCGTAGGCCAACTTTCTAACGTCACCACTTAGAAAGGAGCAAAGGATAAGCTCCAATTTCCTTAGCAATGAGAGAACTTTTAAAGTTTATTAGGCACATCTGATAACATTTCCTTACTGCAATCCCAAGTCCAGAAAACGGAATGATAAACTCAGCTGAAATCACAATCACAAACAGAAATGGGTAGAAAACAATAGATAGCAGCAATTTTGACCCGTGGGAAAATGACACATTTTTGCTTTTGTATATTTTTATATTTATCACTCAAAGAAGATATATTGGCTCTGGGGCCAGGTAACTGCCGCATATATTTAACACTTATAGATTTTAGTCCATCTTCAATTTGTAAGTGGTGCCTGCCCGCTTGCCTGCTAGAATAGAGCTTTTCGCTCAAAAGCAGAAACAAGGTTTGATGAAACGAAAGCCTGGCTGCACAGCATCAGATACTCCTCTCTGACAAAGGCTATATAACTCCACTTCACTTTGCACACCATAGGCTCTGCCTCGTGGACAAGCAAAACCCATCCTTTTTGGCTCCAGGCAAGAGTTCTGCAGAGCTTTCCAAAATGTAAAGTCTTATTCATCAATCCAGCCTGAGGTCCAAACTTTCCGTAAGAACCGCACAGGTTAGACCCTTACCAGTTTCCAGATTAAGGTGAGATCTGCGGCACAGGAAAAAAGAAAAAAACGATAAAACCAAAGTGTTGCTCTCGCAACACAAGTATATTAAAACTTCAGTAGTTAATTTGCTTAAACTAGTTATGGATTCGTTGCATGGGCTAAGGAGCAATTGTATCTGTTCCTGTGATTTTTTCACTCTACTTTCTAAATATTTTTTTTACTTGAAAAAGTCTTTTAACTTGGGCTCATATGAACTTTATTATTTAAATAGTTTTTATGTAAGCAACGAAAAAAATACTAAATCTTAGCTCAAATATAGAGTCAGAAGAACTTTTAAACCTCTAATCAAGGTTTTTGGAAGCCAAGTCGCCAGAAGGTTCGATTCTAGCAAATTTGTTTATACTATTAAGCAACTAATTAATTAATGACAATATTTTCAGGAAATTGGGATTCAAAAAGATCCTAAGAGATTTCTGGTCAGAATGAATCAAGAAAGAAATAATGCATAATGATGGCTGAAGGTTTTGAAGGATTGTAGTGTCAAACTGTTCTCTGAAATTTAATAAGTTGTATATTTTTTAATGATATCTTTTGCTTAGCTGCAGCCTAAGATAAGTTAAAGAGGCTGCGGTGTTTTTTTTATTTGCCTTTGTATTATGTGTAAATCTCTTTTCTAGTTCTGACTCATTAGGTGAAAGTTGAACCTTCAAACGGGACAATCAAATTAGGTAACTATATACACCAAATAAGGATATTTTTTGCATATTAACAAAAGTAAATTCGTTCAATGAAATAAGTTGGTTTCCTGCTTCGTAGAAGCTGCCATCTATAAGTGATTCGTTAAATATAAATACTTTTTTGAAACAAATTCAGATTACAAATCATAGGTTGAAACAAAGAAATTTTGTCCATATTTTTTAGTTTGAATTCTCGGCACATAGTGGGAATTAAAAAGAGAATATATTTTGTATATGCCCAGTATTTAAATAAAACTTAGATCTAACAAAAAACTTGTAGCATTCAATAGAAATAGCCGATGCTATACATTCTCAATTTAACTAACCCATTGTTCATAAGGTAATTGGTTTGCTTCGGGCCATTTGCTTGTTTTGTTTTGTTTATTTATATTAATAAACCCATCTTTCTCTCTCTCTCTTTCTAAAAAAAAATAAAAATGATGTTGGCTGACAATGTAAATGTTCTAAAATAAGTGTTCAAAAAAAAACAACGGAATATATAACTAAATAGGCAGACCAAACACCAATATTTTTGTAATATAATTGCTTCAGTTGACATTTAATTTAAAGAATTAAAATCAAGTAGTTGCAAGCATGCATCAAGCCATGACTAACTGTAGAAAAACCCAAAAAAGCATAGTCCGAGTCAGAGAGGCAAATCTAGGACAAGCCCTTTTGAGGCTAGTATAAAAAATGATGTGATTTCATTTGTTGATAGATAATTCCATCTATCATGCCTTCATACGTCGTTCCTAGGCTTAAAGAGGGAGGGCTGAGAAAGGGGCAGCCCAATTCATATTTAAAAGGGCTTTATTTGTCTTAAGTTTAAAATTTTGTTTTATAAATTGCCTTTCTGATTATTTTTCAAACTTTGACAAGAAATCCTTTCTCACTTTCTGTGTAAAATTTGCCATAGAAATTTACCCTGAATCTCCTTACCATGATTTTTATTCCCACGGAAAGTCTTCATACCGCCCAAATACACCCTTCCCACAAAAATACACCTTCCCATAATAAAATTTTGTATATTCTGCAATAGGAAATACTATGTGTGAACGATGGGGAAACTGCATAGCTTGAAGTTCCCTCTCCCGGGACTATAAGGGATCATATCCTCCCCGAATATAAAGTTTATGGACCTTTCTACTATTTGAATAAAACAAATATCGCCAAATTTTTATCTGTTATTATATGGGTAAAAAAGGCGTGTAACAGGAGCTAGTCGTGCTACAATCTTTTTGGATACTTTCAAGCATAACTAAAATTTGTGATTCTCGATTTCTCCAGCCCTCTTCTAATCTTCTAGGTTCGGTTTGACGCGATTTTCCCTGGGGAAAAATATATAAACCTGTATTTCTCCTAGCAAAAAGAACAAAATCCTATATTTTAAATAGAAAATATAAGTTTGAAACTTCTAAAGTTGGTCTCTCTAATATGCTAAATATTAAAGTGCATGACATTCCGATGCTTTTTCCTTCTTTGTCAAAAATAAGGTGAAAATCCTCAGACCCGTAGCTTTTGACGAGTAAATATTATTTTTAAATTTTTATTACTATTGGGCTGAGTCACTCTTTCTTGATATTTTCCTTATGGATTACGTAAATTTTGGAGATGGATATTCAACTGAACCACTAATGTTTCCTGAAACTTAAATACTCTTTATTAACTTTAGATAGTTTTAAACTGATTGTATATCTCAAAATACTCAAGATATCAATTTAGACCTATTTGTTTTTTTAATTTTAATCCAAATTTATTTTTTTGTGGGTGTAAAAAGCGCAAGAAATAACAAATTTGCTATGACATTTCGTTATTTAAAAATTACTAAATCTTATGATTTTGCTGGAATGAGCTCCAACTTGACATCCTAAAACAAATATCACCATTATGATCACTCGAAGAAACAGCTAAAAAACGGTTGCATATCCTTAAGCATCTTTGTTGGAAATAATATACAATTTATATCTTAAATGTACATTATATTCAAGATCTTTTCTAACAAACCGATTGATTATCAACATACAATACGATTTGAAATAATAAAATAATTTACTTGTACTTTGTTTTCCAAAATTTTCTGATCAAATTTTGAGAGAGCTTTTATAATTACTGTGGGGTAAAAATAACCCCCACAAGTAAGAATAACCCCGACAAGGTACGGGGAGACGCTTGTAAGCTGAGAAATTTGTTCGATCTGTGCATACAGTATTTTTTATAGGGAAGTATACAGACACTTTTTGGGAGGGGGAATTTTTTGCCTGGGTTGGGTTTCTTTGGTAGAATTTTTCATGGAGAGGGGATTTTCCATGGAAAATTCTACCTGGGGCGATTTGAAAGAATTACTGTTCAAAATTCTTTTTAATTATCATACATTCTCTTTCCCAAGTCAGATTTGTACTGAATATGGTTCCAGAAAAAAATATCATGAGGCGATTTTCAGTACATTTGGATTTCCAGCTAAACAATTTTACAGAAAGAGAGGATTTCGGAAGTGATTGAGGAAATGCTTGGAAATTGGTCTTTTTCAATTGACGGCATATTAAGGAGAATTTTTTCAGGTTTAATCGACCACGAGAAAATTTAGAGAGGCGGGTTTTTTAATGTCTGGAGGAGATTTTACGGTGATGAGTTTACGTGGCAGAAATTTCTACGCATGAGTTTCCTGTGAGAAGGGAATATTTAAGAAGAGTGAACCAAATTTAAGGATGTTGTTTCAAAAATGATCAGAATAAAACAAAAAGATTTTTTAACTGAAAGTAAAGATCATTAAAACTCAAATGAACAGAAATTATTTTGTATATGAAGGGACTACTCCCATCCTCAAAGGATCTAGGTGTGATTTATTTTGCATTCTCAAAACCAGTTTCCTAAAAAGCACATTGACCTATTGAACGAAATTGGATATGATCTGTTGGAAATAATAAATTGCTAATGAACTTGATATTGAGTTAAATTGGATACGATCATTGGATGTGCGGAATTGATTGCTAGAGTTTTTTTAAGCGTTATAAGACTGATTGGACCGATTATAAGGTGATTGCCAAGCTTACGTGGGCCTATCTATTCAAAGTTAAGTGCAGTTTTTTATTTATATTTTTGATAATACATTTCAATGGTTCAGTTCACAAAGGAGGCTGTTGTTCTAGCAAAATTCAAAAACTATCCACCATGGCCATTTCGAGTGTTGGATGTAATTCAGGCCAAGAACAAAAAAATATCCTATGTTGTGTTTTGTTATGGAAGCCATGAAATCGTGACAACAACAGCCTCACAATTTCGGCCTTTGTTAGCATTGCAAAGGAGGCTAAGAAGGAAATGAATTAGGTGTTTCGAACGCTTTTGCCGAATTAGCTGATTTTCTTATAAGCATCTCGAGATTAGTGGTTCTAGTTTACCAGAGACATCGGCGAATTCAATAGATTCTGCTTTATCGGACTTGGACACGCTAAAATCCAATATCCGAAATGATATTGAGAAAGAAGTACGTGAAAAAGCTGGATTATCAAATAGTGCGGATATAATTGACTCTATTGTTTCTCAAATTCCCGACTCTATACATGTCCAGTATTCGACCAAGTCTTATGAGACTGAAACAAACTACGGGCTCTTCAAAACGCAAGCGTTGCCCTATAAAAAAGGATTTAACAGCTTGAAACCCGTCTTGATGATATGGAGCAGGAAAAACGACAAAATCAGCTTGTATTTCATGGTGTTGAACAAAGTGGGGGTCTTCCCATCTCTGAGTGTATATTGAATGTGATTACGGATAAAATACAAATTTCTGATTTTTCTTCGACCGCAATAGTTTCTGTATTTAATTTTCGAGCATAATTTACTGATTCGGACAGTATTGTAAATGCAAAAAAGTGTCCTTCGCCTGTGGTGGTTGTGTTCAAGTCTGCTGAAACTGCAAGAAAAGTGTTTTCATGTAAGTCAAAACTTGCTCGGTCGGAAATATTTGTTACCGAGTACCTAACATCAAAATAAAAACAGATTCTTGACTTGGCTAAAAGTAAGCTCGGAAACAGAAATGTTTGGTCGAACAACGAAACAATTTTAGGAAAAGACTCAGCAGGAAAAATCCGTAAAATTAGAGCTATGGATGAAGTGGTCTGTTTGCCGAATCCGACCGCATAATTTTGAGTTATGAAATTATGTTGTTGCACTACTTGTATGTTTGTTTTCCTCTTTGTATTTTATAGCCAAAATGTCAGTTTCTTTCATGTTTATCTCTTTTTTTTCCTTCTTCCTTCTGCCTATTAGACTTTTTTTCGTATTAAATAGTCACCTTAAATGAGCGTGAACACATATGATGACGCTTCGAATGAGTTCGAACAAAACCGGTTTATTCTTGGAAGCCAAGCTCGTGATACACTTGCGGGGGATGATGAATACATCGATAATTGTTCGTTGAATTGTCGCCCATGTAATTATGTGAATCCGAATAATCTTTATGAGTTTTCAAAACCTGTGAGTGCAGATGAAAGAGCGATCGTTTTCTGGAATTTTTAAGGTCTAAGAACGGCATATTCTCCTTTATGTGAGATTTTAAGTTTACTAGATAAGAAATCGTATATTATAGGCCTATGTGAGACATTTATTTCTAGCAAGTCACTGCCCTAGGATTTTTCTTTTCCGGGATATATTTGCGAGCAAAGAGAATGGACAACCATGGAGCGTGGCGGTCTATATATTTTGATAAATGAAGGTACCCAGTATTGGGTTAGGGATGATTTTTCCCTGTGGCTGGAAGGTAGGATCGAAACCCTTTTCATCGAAATAAAAAATGAAGGGAAAAAAATTGATTTTGGGATTAATTTACAAAAATCTGTCATGTGATATTAGTTTTTTATTGATGAATTTGAATTTTTATTAGACAAAATTAACAATGAAAATAAAAATAAATATATGATGGGAGATTTTAATATTGATTTTCTAAAAGAAGCTAATAGCTCAGATTTTGTTAATATGATGGTGTCACATGATAGTTTTCCTCTTGTAACTATTCCAACTCAGTTTTTGCATCTTTCGACCACCTTAATTGATAATTTATTCGTTAATGGTGGATTACTTGAAACATCCCGAGCAAATGTGATTGTTTCTGACGGGTCGGATCACCTTGTTTTAATAAGTAAAATAAAGCTGAATCAGTAAAAGGAAAGTAAACGGTGTGCAAGGGGATCGTTTTACCGTGAAATGAAAGTAAAAACCGAAACGAATTTTTCGCCTGTAGTAGAGGAAAAGTGTCCAAATGCAGCATATGACCTCTTCAGTGAGATAGTGACTAACGTAATGAATGAAGCATGTCCCTTACGAAGAATCAACCCTAATAGAAATTTTCCTAAGAAAGCATGGATAACAAGAGTCATTCTAGTTTCGATAAAGCAAAAAAACCAACTTTATGTTACTTATTAAAAGGATCGTTCAAATGGTAATTTTATAAACTTCAAAAAGTTTCGGAATATTTTAAATTCAGTAAAACGGAAAGCTCACAAACTTCATTTTAAATTGAATTTCATGAAAATCAAGGGAACTTGAAAAATACATGGAAAACAATAAATAAACTTTTGGGTATTTTTCACAGTAGGGAGGAGGTGAGAGCCTTGGAGACGACAGAAGGTCGTCTTACTGACTGTCAACACATAGCTGAATTTCTGTATGATTATTTTGCAAATGAAAGAAAAATACTTTGCGATCAAGCGCGGGCTAGCTTACGCACATCTGTGAGTTTTGGATCAGTTTTGAAAGACAGCCTGCAAGTGAGAATTCCTTTGAATTTTGTAAGATGTTTGGAATGGGAAGTGGCACCATTCCTGGCTACGATGAAGTCGAGTTCTAGTGGGATGGATGAGGTTTCGCTAAAACTCATAAAAGCCACAAAAACGAGTGTCTTACTTGTCTTGACGCACCTCATCAACCTTTCTCTGGATCATGGAGTCTTCCCGCAACCACTAAAAATTGCAAGAGTGGCTCCTCTTAATAAAGGAGGGAAAAAAGATGACCCATCGAATCAAAGACCTATATCTATTCTCCCACTTTCCTCTAAGTTATATGAGAAATCTGTAGATGCCCAGTTAAGTTATTATGTTGAAAAGAATAAAATTCTAATGGAAAACCAATTTGGGTTCAGAAAAGGGCTATCTACAGATATGGCATTTCTGAAACTGGTTGATTGGATTAATGATGCATTTGAAGCAGGTATCATCCACCCAGGGCCTATTCAAGTTCTTGCTTCGATTGGGATGAGGGGTTCAAGCCTTGAGTGGTTTTCATCGTATCTACACAACCGGTATCAGATAGTACAGAATGGATCATTTTTATCTTCAAAAAAGGAAATAGAGTGTGGGGTCCCACAAGGGTCAATCCTTTTCATCTTTTTTATTGATCGAATGAAGCATTACCTGTCGGAAGCTCATGTCATCCTATTTCAGATGACACTTTGCTCTTTCTAGCCTTGGCCTTTCTTTGCCTTGGCTTGATGTTGTGTATAATAGAAATCATAATGCTGTCTCTGAATTTCTACCTTTTTATCAACAAAATTTGTTAGCCCTAAACTTTTCTAAAACTTTTTTCATTATATTCTTTAGACTTTCTTCAAGTGTTGGCAATGATCAAGTGATGGTTCGATGAAATGTGATAGAAAGAGTAGCAACAACAAATTATTTTTGGTTTTTAATTGATATAAACCTGCTGAGGAAAAACCAGTCAAATGCTATAGCTGAAAAATTAAGCAGAGGTCTTGGGGTGATGCGTAGAATTAAAAATCTAGTCCCAAAAAAGATTCAAAAAATGATTTATTTTCTATATTTTGTCCATATATTAGCTACGGATGCTCTATATGGGCAAGTAATTTTGTAACATGTTTCAAAAGAGCATAAACACTTCAGAATAGATCTGTAAAATTATTATCGGAATTTTATGATTCTAATGATGTTCCTGCTCATGAGCATTTTAAAACAAATAAGTTAATGGATGTATCCCAAATTTGTGATTACCAAGTCGCGATTTTCTCGTCTAAATATTTGAATCGCCTGCTCACCCCTGCTTTTGAAAATCGTTTTACTTTTAAAAGAGACCGTCATGATCATAATACAAGAAAAGCTGATAACTTAACTCATGAGTTTAGGAGTACTACTCGGGCATCTTTTGTGATTCGCCATTATGGTCCCCATGTTTGGAATATTTTGCCCGAGGGTGTGAAAAATGTGCCTAGTCTTCCGGCTTTCAAGTCACGGGTAAAGAAGTATCTTTTATCTCGTGAATAATTTTTATGTAAGGCCCGTTCCAGGTTGTCATTCTATTCAAGGCATTTCCCCGATTTACTTGCTGTTAATTTTTTTTTCTGTGTTCTTCTTGTCTTTTCCTTTTTCTCTTTTTTTCCTTTCTTTCTTCATCAGTTGAGTTTCTTTTCTACTGAGTAGCTTGATATGAATGTGGTTTTAATTAGCTAAGGGTGATAACCTCACTTGCCCTTACAAGCTTAATGCCTTTCTTGGCAGGTTAATGGCGACTAGTGTTTGTTTTCTTTTCTTAATAAATGTATGATTCATAAATAATTGTATATCTCAATATTTTGCTATTTACACTGAAGTTTGAATCTTTGTCCCAATTTTTCAAAAACAGCTACTGAAACAATTTGTAGTTTGATTAGAAAAGGAAGCATTTTGTAAAGCGCTTAATGCTTTAACGTAAAGAGCAAGGCATTGAGGAGGGAAGTGACTCCTTCGTAAATAATTTCTGTTTGTTTGAATTTCAATTATGCTCCTTACTTTCCGAAAAAAAATTTTTCATCAGTTAATATCCATTACATTCATTGTTTTGTAGGAGTAAAAAGTGAAAAAAATGACAAATTTGTTATGACATTTCGTTATTTAAAAATGATTAAATCTTGAGATTTTGTTGGAATGAACTCCATGTTGACATTCTAAAACAAATAGTTTTTACCGTATGATCACTCAAAGAAACACGTAAGAAACGGTTGCATGTCCCTAAGCATCTTTTTTGGGAAGAATGTTCAATTTGTATCTCTAATACGTATCATATTTTAGGCCTTTCAGACGCCTGTAGGCTATGAAATTGGTAAAATCTGTGCGTATAGTATTTGTCATTGGGAAGCGTAGACACTTTCGGAGGGGGGTATTTCGTACTTGAGGTGAATTTCTGTGGTAGAATGTTCTAAGGGGAATTTTTGTAGGATATTCCACCTGGGGTGATTTGAAAGAATAAAAAAACACGATTTTTTAACTGAAAATAAAGATCATTATAACTCTAATGAACATAATTTATTTTGTATATGGAGGGGCTGCCCCCTCCTCAATACATTGCTATGTACGCTAGTTTGACTCTTTGTCCCAATTTTTTAAGTACAGCTACTGAAACATGGGTGACTTAATTAGAAAAAGGAAGCATTTTTAAAGCACTTAAAAGCTTTACCGTAAAGAGCAAGGTATTGAGGAGGGGAATAACCCTTTCATAAACAATAATTTCTGTTCGTTTCAAGTTTTAATTTTGCTCCTTACTTTCAGAAGAAAAACTTTTTTCATTTAATACCCATTACATTAATCCTTACCTTAGTGTTTTTACACTTTAAGTGCCGTTTTTCATACGTGATCAACTTCCAAAGATTTCAGTTCTTTTAAGAAAATAATATCTCAAGTGCCATTTGAAGAGAAAAAGGGTATAAAATCAGAGAAACAAACCCTTCTAGGTTCTCATTTTAGTCAAGATACCAATGTAATTACAAAGGTAGTAACAATTTTTGCATAGCAACTGTTTTGGATTGTTTTGTTTTATAAGAAATTTTCTTTTGGAAATTTGACAAGTCACAGCACAGACAGAGCATCATATTATATACGATCTAAATAATTTTTGAAACCCATAAATTTGAGTCTTAATCTAACATATTAAATGACTAATTGTAATTGAAAACATCTTTCATTTTGTTAACCAGCTTTTAAGCCTGTTAGAGGTTTTCCAAATTATTTCTGACTTGTATTATTAATATTACATAAGTCATTTCATAAATTAGGTGTCTTATACTTGGTTATATCTTTTGTTTTGTTTATTATTTCCATATTTTATCTTGTTTATCAAAAACTACTGAATGTTGTTGCATTTCAAGTGAACATAAATGTTTTAGCCGAAGTATGACCCTCGAGATTTTACGATTATTTGTTATATATCCGTTAGTGTAAGTATTATAAAGCTATAAATCTTTTATTTTCTTTAAGGCTACAAAATATTTGCAACTGCAATCAATCCAAGAACCGAAGACAACTAAGAAGTATTCTCGGTACCAGATAAGAAAAAGAAATAATTAATTTGAGAGTGATAGAGGAAAACAACCGTGTATTTTATAAGATAGTCTCTTGTTTCTAAACCAGTATTTATCGATTCAATGCTTCTTTTAATTTTTTTTAATGCCAACGAATATTAAATAGGTATGAGACAAAGGCTAGGTCAAGTATAGTTGACCGAATAGAGTGAAAGGACATGAAGATAAAGCAATAATTCCACATAAGATAGAATCGCCCCTTTTCAGTGAATATGGCTGTTTAAATCCGTTTAAATAAGAGTCCCACTAGATATAAAACAAGCAAAAATCAAATATTTCCTATTTGAACAAAAACAGACTAAAAAGTTTAACTAAATTTTCTGTAAAATTTTCTCAAAAAATATAATTTATACATAAATGAAACAAATATATTTTTAAATAAAATATGTAGATAATACACCTCAGAAGCAAGCATTTATAAATTCTAAATTTAAAAGACTTTTCTCTTTTATAAACAGTAATTTATCTTTCAACTGCCATCTTTAGATTAAAGTACTTATTGTACCACTGAATTCCAGTACACCCACTATTATTCAGTGAAAATACACTCACCATTGGTTTCATATTAGCTTATGGAACAAAAACCAGGTTTTTGATGTAGCGCCTAAGCGTACCACTTTTCGAAAGGGTCCTTTTTGGTTTAGAACCAGTATATCATCACCTTCCTATGAAGCAAAACAAGTTTTGTGACCTCAGGTCTTAAATGTGCCCTTATTTGACAAATGTATCTTTTTTTAATCAAATTTGCATGGCCTTAAGAAACTAGTTTTGTAACATGCCATGAGCAGCTATGCCTGGATTCAACCGACCCCTCTAAAGCGTATGATATGGGATATTAAAATTAATATTTCATGAATTAACTTTTTTAAAACGTAAGATTCGACATTTTTAGTTTGCTGATTTTGGCTTTTCTTTAGGTGGATTTCTTAAACATAAAGTCTGAGTTGTCTGAAATTTAGGTTCTTATTTTGGTGTTTCTTTTAGATCCGAACAATATTTTTCTATAAATATTTCCAGCTCATATTTGAAGAAATGTGGAATTTTGTAATGTTTAACGGGATTAAGATTATAAATGGGTGTTATTTATTTCTTTTTGTATGTTTATACTTTGTTTTCCAGGGGAAAACTTGTCAAAACTTTGGCCCTAGAACATGTAGAGGTTTATACATATGAAGATTAAAAGTCCTAGTACAAAACTTAAGCGACCAAATGTTTGGAGTTCAACTAAACCCCTCTTGTGCCTTCCTTTTTCCCAAAAAGCGTCCAATTAAAACTTTGAGTCAGGCATTTGATTCAACATAGTTAAATGTCCAACAATTATTCCTTTTGGAATGCTATGATCTCTATAATCCCCCTGACACTGGCAATAGGATATGCAATTTTTTATTTTTTTTTCACAAATAATATTTTTTAGTGGAAAATCGATTAAATTGTCTTATTTACTCGAAGGGGGGGGGGGAATCCTAGCATCACTTCGAAAACCTTCATAAACCAAATTAAAAACAGTTGTTCATCTGAAAGTAAGGTGCAACATTAAAAGATATAACGAACAGAAATCATTCCGAATGTAAGGGCTGCTCATTTACTTTCGCTTTTTCAGCTGAAGTTTAACTTTTTGGAACTATTTTTCAAGAAAGACTTTTCATTAGCAAAGACTGTCAAATCTGACTGAAAAGTATTTTTAAAGAACTTAAGAGTTGAGTTTTAAAGGCTTGGGTTGAAAAAAGTTCAGCCCCCCCTCAAATATGGAATTATTTTTTCCTTTTATATTTTAATCTTGCTTTAATCTTTTAGTTGAAAACCTTATCTTTTTCTTACTTTACTGGAACAACTTTGACACTATAGCTTTAAAAGGTCAATTTTACTCCAGAGCCTTAAAATGACTAATTAAAAAGGCATTATTTCCATCAAATTTTTATAAGGCCTACACTTGTCTTTCTTATGAGCGGCTGCTGTCAAAAAATTATGCAGTACAATACTTCCCTATATAAACCTTAAGACAAAGCTTGACCGACATGCAGTGCCCCAGAGAATATTTAAACAAGCGAAATTACATTCCTACACGGGTAGGCAAGCATGTGGCAAAGCCCGATAATTGGTATGGCTATAACAATGCAAATGATAAACATAAATTTGGTTTAAGAGTGGAAAGAAAAACAAAGAATGTATATAAATGCAACTTCGACTTGAGTGAAAAGACCTAAACTAGGAAGATGGCTGTGAGGTCTTTCCCCTAGAACGAATTATAAAATATTTTTTATTTTAAATAAAAAATTTAAAATTACTCCAGAGTTACGAGGTCTTTCTAAATATGAAGTTTCGTGAAGATCCGATCACTCCTTCGTAAGTTAAAAATGCGTCATTTCTTTCTGTTTTTTCAGAATTAATCCCACCCCAATTCCCCCGAATAGAGCTGATCCGTTCCAATTATGTCAATCACGTATCTAAGACCTCTGCTTATTTTTCCCACCAAGTTTCATCCAGATCCCTCCACTCTAAGCGTTTTCCATGATTTTAGCCCCCCCACCCCCATGTCCCACCAATATCACCAGATCCAGTCGAGATTTAAAATAAGAGCTTTGAGACACGATATCCTTCTAAATATCAACTATCATTGAGATCCGATCACCCGTTCGTAAGTTAAAAATACCTCATTTATTCTAATTTTTCAGAAATTATTCTTTTCTGAATAATTTCTCAGAAAAGAATATTTTTTTTATATTCTTTTTCAATATAAAAATTATATAATTTTTTTATTGAAAAAGATATTTTTCAATATCTTTTTTGAAATTGAAAATAAAGATATTTCTTTATTTCAATTATTATCTATATACAAATGTATATAGATAATAAAGGAAAAAATAAATTTTATTCGAACAATTATGTAAACTTGATGACATTTGATTAGAAAACTTGCAATCCGCATTGATAAGTTAGTTCTATAGTCTTGTCAATTTTTTCTCAAAGGGAAATTTTATGGTCGGCAATAATGCAGACTCACAAGTAAATTAAGTTTAACCACTTCTTTTTTTAACTTAGTCTATTGATATTAGTTTGATTTTTATTGTCTGCTTTACTGAGGATCTCATTAAGGATATAATAAAAAACTAGTTTAAAATTTTTCTCTTTGTTCAAAAAGGAGATAATCAAATTTGTAGACTACTAAAATAAATACTTGCTGGTTTATTTTCCTTGATAGGAATTTCTGTTCATTTGGTGATTCTTGAATTTCACTTTTTAGTATGTATGTTTGCGAAAAAAATATTTTATAATTCGTTCTAGGGGAAAGACCTCACAGCCATCTTCCTAGTTTAGGTCTTTTCGCTCAAGTCGAAATCGATGGATTAGTCCTGGCTCCTAACAAGAACTTTTGTAATGTTTGAGGAAAATGGAGTCAAAGTCATGCGGAAACAAAACAATACCTAGCGAAGAAGGTTGGGTAAATACAAGCTTGTCTGCTCGTAGAACTTTTCTGCTATAAAAGAATATGTTTCGCTGGAAACTTCCTTATCGCCTCGAGTAAGGCTTGAAACGCAATCAGAAGCTTTTGCCAAGTGAACAACTACTTAACAGCAAAACCAATAATATATATAATATTATAATTCTCGAGGCATATCTGACAGAAGAGAAGGGGGGCTTAGACAAAAGTACGAGGACCCCATTATACGGAGGCCATCATTTTTTGCAAATTTCCTTCTTGTTTTCAAGATAAACATTGTCGCACGAAATCCCAATTTTTGACAGATAAAAACCCTATTTTAAGACAAAGTGAATGTGGCAACACTATATCTGTCAGTAACTAAGAGAAAAAAAATTCACCAATTGCTTAACTTTCTCCGGAAGTCATGAGAATCTTTCGTAGAATTGTCTTTCATATGAGGATTTTCATAATAACAAAACTTTATTTTTTTACCTTGTGGGAAGCAAAAAGGGTTCCAATCCTTAAAACTGAGAGTTTTTGTAAGTCTTCGAGAATTGTTGTAACTGCCAAATGATGGTGCTAGTTCTAAAGTCGGATAAGACAAAAATATTCAAAAGAAAAAAGGGTCATTATAAAATTATTTTATCTACCGCTCGAAGCCTAAGTGAGGACAACTTCCTTAGGAAACGAAGCTAATTATCCAAAGACAGGTAAAACGAGAACTGAATGTAAAAAAAATTGTTCCCTTTCTCCAAAAAAGAAAATCCAAGAAATTCGCATGAGTAGTATAGAAAAATGTATATTCTGGACCACCTAAAACATCCCTCAATTAACATCATTTACAGTCAATTTTACATCACATAACTGATTACTTCAATTTATATCACTTTCAGTCAATTTTACATCATTTTAATATCAATTATTGCACATTTCTTACAATTTTCCTTCCCTGCATTTAACATGAAAATACTTCCCTGAAAATTAAATTTTGTCTTATTTTTATGCTTTTCACAATGTGATTACGAGTTCCAAGCCCCACTTCATTAATTTAACCCTATTTAAATTGATTTCAAACAATTTGAAATGAAGATTTCAAACATTTTTACAATGTTGCATCTTGAGCTTTAAGATCGTAACAGGTCTTGTGAAACAAGGATTTAATTATATTGTATTTTTCCTATACTACCGATAAAATGTAGAAACTTAATATTTTGTGGATTGTTCAATATCTAAATATATTTTTTTATCTTCATTTTTTCTTTCAATAACCTTTAAAATCATACCTTTATCTAATTTTTTAAATTTCTTTTCAAAACCAGCTGCTTTAGAATTAAAACGCTAAAGTGCAAACAGATCAATCATTTCAGCTTCAAAATAAATAATAATAACGAGTTTATCTCCAGATTATTTGCAACACAATTCATCCCTGTAATAGTGTATTCCATTCCAATTTCTAAATCTTCTTTCCTTACAGTACGATTATATTTCTTTACCATTTTCATTTTGCTTAAAATTTTCTCTATTTATTAAATGTTAATCCTATTAAAAAAATTTTAATCAAAAATAATTTATATATTAAAATATAATTTGCTACCAAAGACTTCAATGATTGAGCTTCCTTCTGAAAATATAACGCAGTAAATGTTATAAGAATTAGCAAATACTTGATCTAATAAAAGTTTAATTTCTATATCAAACAGTTCGTCGTAACAAACTGTAGAGGCCTAAGGAGTGACCTGGCTCAATAGTAAACGAAACTCTAAAAAACCAAACTTCGATAGTAAAAGAGACATTATAAGAATCAAATTTTTATTCTGATTTTAAATATATAAGTTTCATCAAATTTAGTCTTATTTATAAAAAGTTGCAAGCCGAGCCTTATTTATTTTTTGTTTTTTCCCTTTATTTTCCAGGGGTCATTGTATCGACCAAGTGGTCCTAGAATGTCGCAAGAGGGCTCATTATAACGGAAATTATAAAAGTTTTAGTGCCCTTCATTATAAAAGTTTTAGTTCCCTTTTCAAGTGACCAAAAAACTTGGAGGGCACCTAGAGCCCTCTCCACGCTAATTTTTTCCTAAACTTAATGGATCAAACTTTTGAAATAGGCATTTTGTTCAGTTTAGTCGAAAAACATAATAACTATGTCTGTGGGGATGTCTCGCTCTCCCTCAGTCTCCGAGGGAGGGTCTGCAAGTTACAAACTTTGACCAGTGTGTACATACAGTAATGGTTTTCGGGAAGTGTACAGACGTTTTCAGGGGGAGTTTTTGGTCGGGAGGGGAGGGGATTTAAGAGAGGGGGCTACATAGGAAGATCTTTCCTTGGAGGAATTTGTCATGGGGGAAGATCTTTCCTTGGAGGAATTTGTCATGGGGGAAGAAAAATTCAATGAAGAGGACGCAGGATTTCTTAGCATTATAATAAAAAAAATTGAAAAATAAATATGAAAAAGTTTTTTCAACTGAAAGTAAGGAGAAGCATTAAAGCTTAAAACGAACAGAGATTATTATGTATATGAGGCGTTCTTCTCCTCCTAAATACCTCGCTCTTTACGCTAAAGTCTATATAGTAATTTCAACTATTTATTCTACGGTCTTTCTGATTCAGGGGTCATTCTTAAAGAATTAGGACAAATTTAAGCTTTAGTGTAAAGAGGAGGTATTTACGGGGGGACAAACCTCCTCGTATACATTATAAAAATTTACGAATATAGAAGTTCATTACGTAAATTAATTCTTAAGCTACGTATATTTTTACTAATAAAAACATTCGTTAGAAACTAAAAGTTCTAGGCGCCTTTTTAAGTAGCCAAGAAATTTGAGGACAACTAGGCCTCCTCCTCCACCCGTTTTTTTCAAAGTCGTCTTATCTAAAAAAGTATAAAGCCATTTAGCCAAAAAATGAAAGTAAGGAGCGACATTAAAACTTAGAACGAGAAGGAATTACTCTGTTCCCTTCTCAGCCTCCCACTCTTTACGAAAAGTTTTTTACTGTTTAATAAAGTAGAATTGACACTTAGAGTCAAACTTTAGCATAAAGAGTTGGGCGTTGAGATGGGAATGACCAACTTCATGCACGGAGTAATTTCTGTTCGTTTCAAGTTTTAATGTCACTCTTTACTTTCAGTTAAAAAAAAAAATATTATCTTTTTATATTTAATCAGCAGTTGACCCACTTCGATAAATATTCGATTCATGCTTTGAAACATCAAGGCAAAATAATAGATTCACTGTTTCAAAATTAGTGTAACTTACAATTGTTACACTATCAACATTTTATGTTTATATCCTAACTACAAACATCTTTGATAAGCTTTAGAATAATCTTCAGTAGCATCATTGAAATCACATTTAATATCTTGGTGTGGATATTTATACCCACTTACTCTTATTTCAAATTTATTTGTGTTCATATGGTCAAATATCATATTTTCTGTCCATTACTGTTATTTTTTTCAGATTTCTTTAACACAACAACAATTTATTTGTATTATAGTGTTCACTGACTACCGTCCATGGTAATTCCTTATTCGTTTTATTATCACTTTTATAGGTATTGCACGCTTCCCATGTTAATTCAAATGAGCTGTCCTTTCCTCATCCAGCTTTTATTTGTTCCGAGTCGCTATGGGTAAACTGGGATGCAATACTGGTAACATCTATGGTAATAGTATTATATCTACTTTAAAATTTTGAGCTCCAGATTTTACAATAATACTGGGAAAATCGTTTCTTATTTATATAATTTGATGCATAAAGCTTCTAAAAAAACAATTAATATTTTTGACAAAATCCTAATAATCTTGAAAATGGTAAATACATACTAACCACGCGAATTACTTTTGTTTTATTAAGTATTTAAATAGCCACTAATAAAGGGTTATTTAGTTTTGTTTTAATTGTTCCACCACCTCCTGCAATAGGTGAGAGAGTGCTTTCAAACTCATTTTATGCCTTAAAGAAATCAACGGATAGGGTTCTATTGTCATACCAAAACATATTAGATGCTGCGCTACAACTACAGTCATCTGAAAACATAAATTTTTAATAGTACTCGTTAGACCTACACTATCAATACTTTCAATATAAATTCATTGATAATATATTCAGCATTTCTAAACACATCCATTTTTTTAAAGTAGTTTCGTCATTATTTTGCATATTTCTTCCATCAAATTGAGTTATTTTCATTTTTGCATAAAGATAACAATAACTTGGAAGAATCAAAGATTCCAAGTCTTTTAAAATGAATTTAATTTTTGAGATGCATTCAAATTGTTTTTTCTAATTTCTGAATATTCATATTTAGGTGTAGAATCATCAATATTATGCTTTTCAAATATTTTCCAATAAGGAGCTACAACTTGATTCACTGTCATTTATATACATAAGAAATTATTAAATAATGCTAGTGGAGCGGATCTGCGACAGCCACTGAGAATGTCAGCCTGGGATGTGGTTTAAGTCCCTTCCCTAAAATCATTGCATCCAATAAGCCTTCCCTCTGTTCATAAAGATGTTTATATAAATATCCCTGAATATTTGAAACTGTATTTTTTAAAGATCTCACATTATTTAATTCTCTTTGATAATAATCTGTCCAATCTATTTAAATATTTCTAGTCGAGGTTTTATCATAGGGTTATATAGGGAATAAGCTTCATCTCTTATATATCTTATGGACGTCCTGAAAAATTAAGAATTGACAATATTTGTAAATGAACTACCAATCCCACAACCATACTGTCTTACAAACAATAATTGTTTCCTATCGATCAACATTATTATAGATAAATTTTATATAACAATTTCATCAAACTTTTTTCAAATCCGATACGTATTCAGTATTCTCTCAATTCAGATCAATTTATCTACCTAATTGATCAGTTTTGGTCATTTTTATAGCGTTGGTTTATTCGTTTCGATTCATTTGAAGATATTGCCTTTCTATAGGAATCTCACAGAGTAGCATTCCCGGTTCTGTTTTTGGAGCAAAATTCCAGATCACATTAGAAGGTTTATTCCCATTCACGACTGAGCTATCCACTAATGAGCAGTGAATGTGATTTTATTAATGTTTCTTGTAATAATAGGAACTTTAGTACCTTCATTACATTTACTTATTAGTTTATCTCCATTTTCAAATCCGAAAATAAGACATAAATCACAAGTAAATCGAAATTTATAATTTTTTTTCAAAATGATAACAAGTTTCATTGTTGCTAGATTGGATGGTATACCGATTGGACATCAATCTAGGGATGAATTGTAATAACGAGTTAAGAAGCAATTTAAACCCACTTTACATGCAACACGTTGGGTAAAACATCACTAACCCATTCATTCTTATTTTTTTCCTTGTTTTTAAACGTATTGTGTTTAAAATTAATCAATAATATTATACCATGAGTACCATAGTGCAAATTGAGTAAAAGGTATTTCGTAGTTAGTTTTTCGATCTAACTTGATCAGATTACTTGTATAACACTGTTCTAATTCAGTTTTGTTACCACTAATAATAATCAAAACCATTTATTAGAAAAGTATTTTTCTTCATAAATTCAATTCTGAGATAAATGCTGTAAATAGTATTACTGTCATTTTTCTTAAAAATATATTTTTCGATTAAGTGTTAAGCAGATCAATAGATTAATTTCTCGCACCATCAAATGTTTTTCAAGATTATCTGCTACCTAGCAAACTATATAATTTTTAAATATATCATCTGCATTTATGTGAATCCCAGTTCCTTGCTAAGGCTTTATAATAACAAAGTTATCTTTAATAGCGTTTAACCTTTCTCTGTAAATTTTTACGAGCTGATACTTTTTTATCTCCGTAATAATCATACCTTTTATCTTTCCTCCACATCTCTTATTAAGTGTTCCTGATTCATCAATTGTCTCTATTAAAAATGGATAATTGTCTAAATAAAAACTAAATAAAAAGTTCATCATCTATCCCAGAATCGACTTTGGCAATGAAATTTGACTTATTCTGGGATAAAATAGCTTGACTTAGGTGAGTTTGTAAATTTAATGTGCTGCTTGCAGATCGATCCAATCGTTATAATCGTCTTTTTAAATTTATATCATTGTCATATAGTTTATCAGTAATCATATTTGTATTTTATCTTCTGCTTCAATGATTGGAGCACCTAACTTTTCAGCAGAGTCACGAAATCCAGCTTGCTCTCTGCAACGTTCTTGAACTATATTACTTTGTATTTTTCTACTTTTCACTATACTAGCTAATAATTTATTCATCTTAATAGGATTCTTTTATGGAATGAAAGTTTTATTGAATTACTTTCAAGAGTGTTATTTTTGTAAGAACCCCTAATAATGAGTTCGCCAATTTTCTCCGACATTTCATCGGTTATAGGGGTCGAATGTTTCACTGCAGCTATTTGAAACATTTCAGCTGTATATTTTGGTGGTTAACCCTTATCAAAACACTCTTACTTTGATTAATTCTAACCAAATTACCTACATTGAATTTGCTTTTGGATGGTTTTTGAACTTCGACATCAGGAGCTAAATTACTGTAGACACTGCTTTCATTTTCTACTTTACTCGCTTCTATTGGTTTCATTTTGATGGATCGATAATAATAATTGTTATAATTGTCAACGAAAGAGGATAATTTACTATCCAACGTTTTGTGTTATTTTGAGTAAAATATTTCCTTAATTTCTATTAAACTTTTAAACAATTTAAGCTTTAAATTCACTTTCAAATGTGAACCAATGAATTTCATGACTCTTGACAAATACTTTAACGTTGTTATAACAAATTCTTTACCTTCATCTGTTTGTAATGTTTTAGGTTTTCAATTTTTTAATACACCCTCAAAAGCCTTAATAATTTCCTTGCCTATTTCATCCTTTAAAGGAATTCACAAAGCATATTTGCTAGAAAAATCGATGACTCTGAGAATATAGTAAAAATTATTATTTTCACTTTTATACTGCTGCAAATCAATTAAATCTGCTTGCCACTGGTCATCAATAAAATGAACATAAACGCGTCTTCTTTTAAATTTATGGTAAGCTGGATCGTGTGAAGAATTACTATTTTGATTTTGCAACACTTCTTTAATTTTAGTTTCATATAAAGAAAAACCATGTTCTTTTAATTTTTTATATGTAAATCATAAATTGCTGAAAAAGTTTGAATCATAGAGTTTTATAAGTTTGTTTTCGAGACTACTCTTGCTTGGACAAATACCACCTCCCTTGATCCAGGGTTTGTACTCATTATTTCCTGTTTAAAAAAATTTCTTGCAACTAAAAAATGTACAGAGAATAATTTTATAAAGTAGAACGTTCTCAGAGAAACAAAATAAAAAACCTCTAGACCCTAATGACACTGAAGAAAAGGCTTTGATAAATGAAGTAAACACTGTCCCTGGGATTTAATCCATTAAAGCTATAAACTATAATCCATGAAGTTAAACTAAAAGCTATAAGATTTAAAGCTTCAAAACTATAAGCATCAAAGCTTTTAGTTTCAAAGCTATAGGCTTCAATACTATAAGCTTCTAATCTATAAGCTTCATAAATAAAGTATACTTAGCAAATATTTTACCAAGTAAATACATGTAAAAGCACATATTAAATTGTATGAGCGTGGAAATAATAAAGGTGGTTTTAAAAATAAACATTTACCAGTAGCTCAGTGGCCGTTTCGACTTTGATGTGTGGTAACTCTGGATATGGTAAAAATTTACTCTTGAACTTGATTTATGATTACCATTACTTTAAAAAATTGATTAGTATGTTAAATATCTTGAAGAAGATAAACACAAAGATTTAATGATTAACATAAACGTCTTGGACGAAAAAAATGTCATGGATCTTGTTTTGCGAGTAATGATAAAAGTGATATTATGAGTAATATGACCTAGATCCCAAGGTTCAAAATTTAGTTTTCTTTGACCATTTTGTAACAGAAAGAGATATAAAAATGGAAGTTTTATGAGTGAAAGGTAGAAAACAAAGTATATCAGTAATTCATATTTCTCAGAGCTATTTTGATACACCTAAACTTGAACTATTTAGCATTTCCAAGTGTTGTAATCCAAAATAAATTGATAGAATCCCATAAAACCCTGCATCTGACTTGAAATAAGAAAAATCTATCTCTTTAATGAGACAACAAAGAATCGCGGATTTTTACTAATTAATTTGAAAACAAATGATGGATCCCTCAAATAGAGAAATAATTTGCATATTCGCTAAAAAAAATTGTGTATACTAAGCGAACAAGTTTGGAAGCTTTGGAAGTGAATATAGGAAATATACAAGTAACCAAAGAGTAACCTAAGTAACCTAAGTAACCTAACTCGATGATGACGGCAATCTTGATTTACAATTGAAATGAATAACTAATCTAGGTGCTCCAAAACCAAAGAAAGATGCTAAGAATTTACAAAATATGAAAATTATTTTTAAAAGTTTCAAGCATGAAGTTTTTAACCAGCAAATTCTTACAAATCAGTATTTAAGTGAGGATATTAATAGATTAACTAAAAGTTATCAATCACCAGACAATATATTGACTAGAGTAGAGGACATAGGCCTATTAGTAAGAAATACCATAAGGATGACAAAACAAGATATTAATGCAGAAAATAGAAGAGTTACAAATGTGGCACACCCAAAAGATGGGGCAGATGCAGTTAATTTGTCAACTTTAGTGGCATACTCTAAGAGCTTTAAGCAGTTATCTAAATTTTTAGACAATATCTCATAATAAATATATTTGAAAAAGATCCCGATGAAGCATTTAAAAAGATAAAGAAAAGGAAGGTTGAAGTAAAAAACAAGCATACAAAATTTTTTCAAAATGGTATTACGAAGATTTTTACCTTGGAATTTTATCTGTAAAAATAATTCTCTAATAAAAGTTATAACCAGTTTCGATTCCAAATAAAAATGTAAAGTACGAGTAAAACATACAAAACTGAATGAATGAGGACCTTTTAAACTATTACCTCATAAGAGACAGGTGACAAGGATTGAGAAACACAAAAATAAAATAAAGAGTCCTATATCGATCTATCCTTCAAACATCCACTTCAAACTGTCCAAGATTTATATTCTAATCTCTTCTTGATAAATTTGAAATCAATAATAAAGCTTACTTAATTGAAGAGGTAATTCATTTATCCCATCTTGAAAAAGTAAAAATAATCAATTATTTAAGAAAAAAGAAAATTTCCGAATTCATATAGAAAATATTATTATTGGTAAAGAGCCTGTTAAATTATTTCTTAAAAGAATACAAATTTAACAAATTGAACAAGGAAAAAAAAAGATGTATTCATAATTATATCTTATCATCAGTTAATTCAAAATGGTGGCTTAATTCCATTTTAATACCATTAGCAGCTGTAATAGGTAAAGCTGCTCTTACAAGTGGTGCAGCTACGTTAGGAGCTTATGCCGGAAATAGAATTGTTGATACAATAACTGATTCTTCAAACACCAAAGGCGGAGGTTCAACATTACCAGGGACTTTACCAAAGGTCGAGCTTTAAAATTACCTGGTACACACAAAATTTTGGATCTGGATTGGAAGTGGTTGTTGAAACTCCCAAAAAACGTGGTAAACCAAAGAAAATATAGGTTAAAGTGGTTAAAATACCTAAGCAGCTTGGAAGACCCAGAAAACTGGCTGAAGCTGAGATTTCACAATTTAAAGAATATTCGCTTTCAAAAATCGCTCAAACTCAGAAAGAATCGAAAACCATATAATACCATTGACAAATATTGATATGCGGAATAAATTAGATCAAATTCCTTATTTCTGAGGTGTTTTTCTCGAGATAACCTACTAAGTAAAACAAACTTGTACAATAATTTATGAATGTATGAGATTGCCTGGGATACGTTATTTTAATGATCCTAAGTGCTCATTTGTACAAATTTATCATTCTTTTGGAATTCAACCTGGAAGTGAAATAATTAACTATTTAAAGACATCAAATAATCTAATTGCCTTTCATTCTACTCAAGTCCGAAATTTCAACCATTTGAATTGTCGTCATTTGTGTGTTGATCTTATAAAAAGACAATTTAAGGGAATAGAACCACAGAATTTTGTTTAAAGTTTATTTTCAAATACAAATAGAGGAAGAATTAGAAAAGAGAATATTTGTTTATCGTACAAGTTTTAAATATTATGGAAGTTTTATAACAGTTTCTAAGTATCCAAATTAATATTTAGTGCAATATCTTTGTCTGCTTTTGCTTTGTTACCCCTTCCTTCCTTAAGTCTTGGGACAGTTCTGATTTTAAAAACTTCAAAAATATCTAAGAATTTTTGTTTTTGCTTGTGAAGAATATATGAAACAAGTAAAATTAAACGGTTATAAATGTTACGTAAGGTCTTTATATTTTAAAACATAAATAGAATCCTTCTTACTTTCCACCCGCTTACTTCATAATATATATTTCCTTAGTAAGAAATCATATAAAATAAATTCTATTTCTATTTAAATTAGCCCATATGTAATTTTGTCTCCGGAACCAAGTAGAAATTTTTCACTTAAATACGGCAAAGGTTCTGTTTATAATCAATAATTGTTTCGTAACTTTTGATGGGTTTAGTTAAACTTAACTAATTATACACATTCAGATTCCTCATTAAACGAAATTTCCTTTGATGTGTGTATTGAAAAAATTGGAAAACATGATGGAAAAATAAATGAAGCCTAGTTTCTTTTCACAGTTTGAACAAAGATAGTGTGTGTTGCATGCTGCAAAAAAAATAATAATAAAAAAGTTCTAAAGTCATAAACGACATGTTACTCATATACCATCTAACTAAATAACACATCATTAACTAAAGATTCCTTTTAAACAACTGAATTTTTTTTTTACATTAATACTTCTTAAACCAGCTTCTGAAATAGAACTCTATTAAACAAATCAAAACTTATTATTTACAGATTTCTGACACGTATTTGGATTCCTTCCTAGAATGCTGTCCCCGAGTGAAAGATACTTGGAAAGAAAACCAAGGTTATGTTATGTATAGGCTATGTTATTGTGTTTGATTTGACATATAAAATCACTCCGGGTCAAGCCTGTAAGCCAATTGTGTTACAGAGACTTTTCCAGAGTTATATACTAATGAGATGACAATGAAAAAAGTATGGTTTAGAAAATCTATCTAATAAAATGATCACCTAACAAATCACCTTTTAAGCGAAGTGTAAGTGGTAAATAAATATAATTGAACTATTAGGAAAGATTATTTAGATATTGGAATAGAACACACGATTACAGGAATGGACTGTTTTGCAACTAAATATAGAAATAATTACTACTATCCATTTTAAAGGTGAAATGGTGTATCCATTTGCACCTAAGCGTTTTAATTTTAAAGCAACTGATTTTCAAAATAAATTAAAAAAATTTGATAGATATGATTTTAAAGATGATTTAAAGAAAAATGAAGATAAAATAATTTATTTAGATATAGAACTATCCGCTAAATATTAAATTATTGCATGCTATCGGTAGTAGAGGAAAAATAGAATATAATTAAATCCTTATCTCACAAGGCCTGTTACGATTTTGAAGCTCATGATGCGAAATTATTAAAATATCGGAAATCTTCATTTAAAATTGTTTGAATTCAATTGAAAAGGAGTAAATTGATAAGTTGATGTCTAAAACCCGTAATCACATTGTGAAAAGTATAATAAAAAGACCAAATTTGATTTCCAAGGACCTATTTTCATGTTGAATGTAGGGATGAAAATTATAAAAACGTGCAATAATTGACGTTAAAATGATGATAATTGCATGATAATTAAACTACAGCATATTGCACGTATAAGGCCATTTATGGCTCTAATAAAGGGCTACACCCCCTTCTTCTGGCTCTTAAAATGCTTCATAGTGGCTCGAAACATTGACAAAAAAGTTTCACTTGTAACTGACAATAAACTTGGTAACTAGAACGAATAAATAGTTTTAAATCCTCTTAACATAATTCTCAAACATTCCAAGTCTTATACAGTACCAAACCTGAAAAATAGCGAGAAGTGGAAAAATAGCGAAAAGAATCATGAGGCTTAACTTATAAGTTATAAAGAAGTGCGTTCATAAGAAAGTTTAAGTAATTTGTAAGTTAGTGGCAGAATATTCACAGCAATAATAACAACAAGCATTAGTTTGTATCCTTCTTGTAATACAAATACAATTCTTTTGATGTCTTTCAATTTTCTGAAAATTCACTAAAAATTTCACGAAAAACTGTTCTTAATAGAAACTTGGTTTCTTAGTAGATAGGGCTCTTCCACCGGTTATTAAAAGAAAAACAAAGGTCCTGCAGTAAATTTCGATGGACCTTTCTATGGCCCAGAAAACAGTATACAAGAAGAAAAAAGTTATGAATCTCCATGGCGCAATATTACTATCTAAAACCACAGATTTTTATAAAACCTAATAGATAATCGATGTCAAAACTATTAGGTTACCTCCTGTGGTATTATATTTTGTGTAAAATTTCAAATACTTCCACCACTTCCTCGATCCCTCTCCCGCTATTTATGAAATTACGGCCATTTCCCTCTTGCAGATTGGATTAGGAGTGAACACTAAAAGTTTCAGTATTGGGTAAAAACTTAATCCAAACCCCTCTTTTAGAAATGCTGGAAAGGCCTTTCAATTAGTTTATACCTGTGAGATGGAAAAGTAGTGAACCGCTTCACCGTCTGATCACATTTTTTCTGCTTTTGCAATTAGGAATAATAAGAATACGCACCATTATTCAGTGACTGACAAATATACACTTCATTGCTGATGATAAAATACATGGTAGGAGTGTTTTGCAGGCCCCGGGAATGTAGTAACAAAAAATCATTTAGTTTCATCATACTGTCTAAATTTATCTACAACGGGAACAGCTGAGAGTATAAAGTATTAACTCTTAAGTTAAAATGTGTATTGTTTTTGTTTCCTTTTTTGAATTTGCTCAAAAATTTGGCACAAGAAAAAATTTTGCTCAAAAAATTTTGAATTTGCTGGTATTTCTAAAGGTATTTCTAAAGGTAAACATGAAATATTTCAAGAATGTGTCCGTATATGATAAAGTTATCGTAGTATTGAATGCTGACAAGGAGAAATATTTGAACTAAGAAACAAGTATTAATGAGTATCTTATTGGAAGTGATGCTTGCGTTGTCATGACAGTGAGGTGATGAATTCCTTTAGAATACCAAAAGATTCAATGTCAGTTGTGGTAGTGGATATACCGAGGAAACATTTCCAGAGATGATAGCACGTAAGGAAAATGCAAGCCTAAGAATTTTAGTCGATGACGATTGTTAGTTCTTTGCTACTGCTGCTGGTAACATGTTAACCGTTGATGGATCCTATCACTATATTGCTGGTATTATCATTCAAAAGAAGACAAGCCTTGTCCAGTTACATGGCCTTGACAAGACAAGCCTTGTCCATGTATTAAAATACATGGTAGGAGTGTTTTGCACGCCCCGGGAATGTAGTAACAAAAAATCATTTAGTTTCATCATACTGTCTAAATTTATCTACAACAGGAACAGCTGAGAGTAAAAAGTATTAACTCTTAAGTTAAAATGTGTATTGTTTTTGTTTCCTTTTTTGAATTTGCTCAAATGTTTCCCAGGGTTCATAGGCTTACAAATTTCTGTTATGTTGTATTTCTCATTTAAAAAGGTTCAAGCAAAAACTTTTTATTATACCTTTAAAAACTAGAAAGAAAATTATAATCAGAAATGAGATTGCATTTTTAAAGCTTACTTTGTTGTTGACTAAAAGCCGAACTGTTCTGATTTTTCAAAATCTTTAACACCTCCTATGCCTAATTTTGATTTTACCACTCATTTCACAATTCTTCAATATTTTTTGGATAAGACACCGTCGCTTCCTAGAGATTACTCTGAAATAGATGCAACCAACATTAGTCAGTGATATTCAAAGTATCCTAGTGTTTACTGCAAAACTTTAAACCTGTTTTGAAATCTAATATATTTTGATTCATTTGTTAATACTGTAGAACTTTTGAAATCCCTTTTACATAGTTTGATTTCATACAAAATTACTAATCTTTTATTCTTTTCTGATTACGTCATTATAAATTTCCCGTCTTAATCTCTCTCTTTATCCAGTCTCTTCCTTTTTTTATTTTCTTCCTATAACTCTATTACATTTGTAAACATACATTACAAACTGATATTTTTTTCAAAAAGAAGAAAAAATTAAACAGATGTATGCAGACTGAGACGAGAAGCTGGGAGGTAAGAGCAGAGAAAAAGATTGAGAAAGGGAAAACAGAGAGAAAAATTGAGCTTAAAGAAGAGACACAAGAAAGCTGAGTGAAAGGAGGATTGAAAATTTACCTATGGAGTTAATACTAAATTTAAAAATTTGTAAATGTAGAAAAAGGATTTGAGTAACAGAGAATGAGGTAGAAGAAAGGAGAATGAAGGAAGAGATAGAAAATAAAACAGAGTCACGTTGGTGACAAAGAAAGAGGAAAATGAAGAAAAAGAGAAATTAATACTTTGATTTTCAGTTACATCCTTGAAATATTAATTTTAAGAATAATGCCTATTATCTGGGTTATTGTCACAGAACAGTGGGATTCTTAAAATTTATTAAAGCCAAAACATTTAAAAGGCAGGGAATTGGTGCAGTTTAATAAAAAGTTTAAGTTTAAGAAAATAGAGGACAGAGAGAATATACTTGTCCTGAAGAATATATTCCCAGACCCTACTGTTCGCATGATATATTTTGCAATAATCTACCCGAATATGTCATTTGGATGTGAATTTTGGAACAGAAACTATCTTGTTAAGTACAAACTTGAGCAAGTGCTACAAACTAAAGCAGTAATATTTATTGGAAAGTATTGGAAAACTATAAAAGACGCCAGTGCATACTTAACTTCTTTAAGGCTACTCTATATGGGAGAGACAAGGGACTATCAATTGAAAGTATTTGACGAGAATTTCTTTTTTCTACAGTAATTTCTTTTTTATTTCGTTTTCTTCAAGAGTTTTTTTTTACACATTTTTTCTTTGGGGATTTTGTTCAAGATTTTTCCAACAGAAAAACTTTATTCAAATCGAAAATTAAACTAGGAATTTTCCCAACGAAAACCTTCCTTAACTACCTTTGCCTAAAATTATTTTCTAATGGTTTGTTCTGGGAAAAAAATTTAACGAAAATGAAATCATTGTTTCCGGAATCTTCTTGCCCTCATACAGACAATACGCAGATCGTGATGGTTTTTGCTTGAATCGATAAGATTCCCTAGTATCATTCTTCATGAGCTATGGATTGCGTGTTTTTTATCCTTGGAGATAGTTCACATGGAAAAGAATAAATCGATTACTAGAGTAAGGTTTGGAGGGTATTATTGTTATACATTTGACACACAAGTGAATGTTATGATATTTTATTTTCATCCTTTTTCGAGCAAAACAAAAGTTTTAAACGTTGGTTGCATTTTTCCCTCGTTTTTTGAACATTAACACCTTTACTTTGGTGAACGTTAAAAAACGAAGTTCTTTTTCGTTAAATAAATAATTCTTGTATCTTTTAAAATAGTCCTAAGCGGTTTGAGAGACTCTACTGCCTGATTTCGTCTTATTTTTTCTTTACTTGACACTCATTACGAAACAAAGGTTGTTTGTTAAATAAAATTTCTGGTTTTTTTAAAAGAGGTTTACGGAGTTTTAGAGACTCTGTTGCCTGATTCCATGAACTTTGTTTTTTACTAGCACTTCAGTTGGTCAGGATCCCACCTTTTGCCTCCCTCTTCAATTCCAAAGTTGTGATTCCACCAATACCGATCTGAGCTTCACCAATTTGAGGATTTTTTATTCAGCTACCCTCGTTATAATCTGTGGTTTGTTATTGACACTAGCGAATTTAAGGTACATTTTTGGACAATATTATTTGTATATTGGAAGAAAAAAGGCTTACCTCTTATTTCTAAAGGTAAACATGAAATATTTCAAGAATGTGTCCGTATATGATAAAGTTATCGTAGTATTGAATGCTGACAAGGAGAAATATTTGAACTAAGAAACAAGTATTAATGAGTATCTTATTGGAAGTGATGCTTGCGTTGTCATGACAGTGAGGTGATGAATTCCTTTAGAATACCAAAAGATTCAATGTCAGTTGTGGTAGTGGATATACCGAGGAAACATTTCCAGAGATGATAGCACGTAAGGAAAATGCAAGCCTAAGAATTTTAGTCGATGACGATTGTTAGTTCTTTGCTACTGCTGCTGTTAACATGTTAACCGTTGATGGATCCTATCACTATATTGCTGGTATTATCATTCAAAAGAAGACAAGCCTTGTCCAGTTAAATGGCCTTGACAAGACAAGCCTTGTCCATGTATTAAAATACATGGTAGGAGTGTTTTGCACGCCCCGGGAATGTAGTAACAAAAAATCATTTAGTTTCATCATACTGTCTAAATTTATCTACAACAGGAACAGCTGAGAGTATAAAGTATTAACTCTTAAGTTAAAATGTGTATTGTTTTTGTTTCCTTTTTTGAATTTGCTCAAATGTTTCCCAGGGTTCATAGGCTTACAAATTTCTGTTATGTTGTATTTCTCATTTAAAAAGGTTCAAGCAAAAAATTTTTATTATACCTTTAAAAACTAGAAAGAAAATTATAATCAGAAATGAGATTGCATTTTTAAAGCTTACTTTGTTGTTGACTAAAAGCCGAACTGTTCTGATTTTTCAAAATCTTTAACACCTCCTATGCCTAATTTTGATTTTACCACTCATTTCACAATTCTTCAATATTTTTTGGATAAGACACCGTCGCTTCCTAGAGATTACTCTGAAATAGATGCAACCAATATTAGTCAGTGATATTCAAAGTATTCTAGTGTTTACTGCAAAACTTTAAACCTGTTTTGAAATCTAATATATTTTGATTCATTTGTTAATACTGTAGAACTTTTGAAATCCCTTTTACATAGTTTGATTTCATACAAAATTACTAATCTTTTATTCTTTTCTTATTACGTCATTATAAATTTCCCGTCTTAATCTCTCTCTTTATCCAGTCTCTTCCTCTTTTTATTTTCTTCCTATAACTCTATTACATTTGTAAACATACATTACAAACTGATATTTTTTTCAAAAAGAAGAAAAAATTAAAGAGATGTATGCAGACTGAGACAAGAAGCTGGGAGGTAAGAGCAGAGAAAAAGATTGAGAAAGGGAAAACAGAGAGAAAAATTGAGCTTAAAGAAGAGACACAAGAAAGCTGAGTGAAAGGAGGATTGAAAATTTACCTATGGAGTTAATACTAAATTTAAAAATTTGTAAATGTAGAAAAAGGATTTGAGTAACAGAGAATGAGGTAGAAGAAAAGAGAATGAAGGAAGAGATAGAAAATAAAACAGAGTCACGTTGGTGACAAAGAAAGAGGAAAATGAAGAAAAAGAGAAATTAATACTTTGATTTTCAGTTACATCCTTGAAATATTAATTTTAAGAATAATGCCTATTATCTGGGTTATTGTCACAGAACAGTGGGATTCTTAAAATTTATTAAAGCCAAAACATTTAAAAGGCAGGGAATTGGTGCAGTTTAATAAAAAGTTTAAGTTTAAGAAAATAGAGGACAGAGAGAGTATACTTGTCCTGAAGAATATATTCCCAGACCCTACTGTTCGCACGATATATTTTGCAATAATCTACCCGAATATGTCATTTGGATGTGAATTGTGGAACAGAAACTATCTTGTTAAGTACAAACTTGAGCAAGTGCTACAAACTAAAGCAGTAATATTTATTGGAAAGTATTGGAAAACTATAAAAGACGCCAGTGCATACTTAACTTCTTTAAGGCTACTCTATATGGGAGAGACAAGGGACTATCAATTGAAAGTATTTGACGAGAATTTCTTTTTTCTACAGTAATTTCTTTTTTATTTCGTTTTCTTCAAGAGTTTTTTTTTACACATTTTTTCTTTGGGGATTTTGTTCAAGATTTTTCCAACAGAAAAACTTTATTCAAATCGAAAATTAAACTAGGGATTTTCCCAACGAAAACCTTCCTTAACTACCTTTGCCTAAAATTATTTTCTAATGGTTTGTTCTGGGAAAAAAATTTAACGAAAATGAAATCATTGTTTCCGGAATCTTCTTGCCCTCATACAGACAATACGCAGATCGTGATGGTTTTTGCTTGAATCGATAAGATTCCCTAGTATCATTCTTCATGAGCTATGGATTGCGTGTTTTTTATCCTTGGAGATAGTTCACATGGAAAAGAATAAATCGATTACTAGAGTAAGGTTTGGAGGATATTATTGTTATACATTTGACACACAAGTGAATGTTATGATATTTCATTTTCATCCTTTTTCGAGCAAAACAAAAGTTTTAAACGTTGGTTGCATTTTTCCCTCGTTTTTTGAACATTAACACCTTTACTTTGGTGAACGTTAAAAAACGAAGTTCTTTTTCGTTAAATAAATAATTCTTGTATCTTTTAAAATAGTCCTAAGCGGTTTGAGAGACTCTACTGCCTGATTTCGTCTTATTTTTTCTTTACTTGACACTCATTACGAAACAAAAGTTGTTTGTTAAATAAAATTTCTGGTATTTTTAAAAGAGGTTTACGGAGTTTTAGAGACTCTGTTGCCTGATTCCATGAACTTTGTTTTTTACTAGCACTTCAGTTGGTCAGGATCCCCCCTTTTGCCTCCCTCTTCAATTCCAAAGTTGTGATTCCACCAATACCGATCTGAGCTTCACCAATTTGAGGATTTTTTATTCAGCTACCCTCGTTGTAATCTGTGGTTTGTTATTGACACTAGCTAATTTAAGGTACATTTTTGGACAATATTATTTGTATATTGGAAGAAAAAAGGCTTACCTCTTATTTCTAAAGGTAAACATGAAATATTTCAAGAATGTGTCCGTATATGATAAAGTTATCGTAGTATTTAATGCTGACAAGGAGAAATATTTGAACTAAGAAACAAGTATTAATGAGTATCTTATTGGAAGTGATGCTTGCGTTGTCATGACAGTGAGGTGATGAATTCCTTTAGAATACCAAAAGATTCAATGTCAGTTGTGGTAGTGGATATACCGAGGAAACATTTCCAGAGATGATAGCACGTAAGGAAAATGCAAGCCTAAGAATTTTAGTCGATGACAATTGTTAGTTCTTTGCTACTGCTGCTGGTAACATGTTAACCGTTGATGGATCCTATCACTATATTGCTGGTATTATCATTCAAAAGAAGACAGCCTTGTCCAGTTACATGGCCTTGACAAGACAAGCCTTGTCCATGTATTAAAATACATGGTAGGAGTGTTTTGCACGCCCCGGGAATGTAGTAACAAAAAATCATTTAGTTTCATCATACTGTCTAAATTTATCTACAACAGGAACAGCTGAGAGTAAAAAGTATTAACTCTTAAGTTAAAATGTGTATTGTTTTTGTTTCCTTTTTTGAATTTGCTCAAATGTTTCCCAGAGTTCATAGGCTTACAAATTTCTGTTATGTTGTATTTCTCATTTAAAAAGGTTCAAGCAAAAACTTTTTATAATACCTTTAAAAACTAGAAAGAAAATTATAATCAGAAATGAGATTGCATTTTTAAAGCTTACTTTGTTGTTGACTAAAAGCCGAACTGTTCTGATTTTTCAAAATCTTTAACACCTCCTATGCCTAATTTTGATTTTACCACTCATTTCACAATTCTTCAATATTTTTTGGATAAGACACCGTCGCTTCCTAGAGATTACTCTGAAATAGATGCAACCAACATTAGTCAGTGATATTCAAAGTATTCTAGTGTATACTGCAAAACTTTAAACCTGTTTTGAAATCTAATATATTTTGATTCATTTGTTAATACTGTAGAACTTTTGAAATCCCTTTTACATAGTTTGATTTCATACAAAATTACTAATCTTTTATTCTTTTCTTATTACGTCATTATAAATTTCCCGTCTTAATCTCTCTCTTTATCCAGTCT
>NC_088866.1:19277942-19318000 GCF_032884065.1 Artemia franciscana
TTGATCTTGATTGCCATCATAAGAAAGTCATGGACCCAACTTATTGTTAGGCATAGGCCTACCAAAGAGTATAGTAAATGCTAGATAAACCCTGTGTCTGACCTAGGCCATCCGAAATCAGGGTTTTGTTGTAGATTGCTAGTGACCCTTAGAAATTTGAACTAAATATAGCCTACAAAAAGTTAGTAGACATGCTTACCACTAACACCAACTTCCCCTGAGACCATTTCCCAGGCCTCTAACACAAGGTGTTTTTTGGAGTGATCATCTCAAATTTTTTGAAAATAATATGGGCTGGCACCTAACAGCCATAATTAGTTTCTCAGTCACCACCTCCATTATTTTTTTTTTCTTTTTTAAATAAGAACAAGGCATGCGACTTGTCGCAAAAAGTTGAAATTATTGAACTCATGCGATTTGTCGTAGGATTCAAAATTATGAACGCATTTTTCATTGCAGCAAAACGTATGGTTTTGCTTCGTATGTCGCATGATTTTTGTCATTATCATCAATATCGCACGATTTTGCGCGAAATCGCAGCAGTGTGAACTAAGGGTAATCCAAACGTTTTATGAGATGCACAAGACGTCAGAGCCCCCTGGAACGTTCAGGAAGAGAGGTCAATGTTGTATATATTTTTTTTTAAATGGATAAACATGTGAAATCTAAAAGACAAGGAAACTGTAAATAGCGGAAATGATCTTAGCTCTTCAGTGACCTTTAAGTAATCTTTCGCATATTCTTTAGGATCTAAAGCGTTTTTGGCGTTCTAGGCCCATCTTGTAAAGGCTAATTTAATAAGAAATCAGAAGAAAAGTTTTTTGGTTGTTTTCACTCTTTAGGCTATTTCCTCTTTATCAGCAAATCCTTTAGGAATAAAAGCAATAGCCTACCTCTTTTATTTTTTGAGCATTTCTAATATCTTTCCTTTCAAAAAGGAGTGTTACATTCTCTACTTTCAGGTCTTTTAGAGCTAATAATTTACAAGCAATTGCTTTGCTTTTTGCTATTATTTTTACACTGCCACCAGGACCTGGGCATTGACTGATCAGTCCATAATTATCTGTACACTCATGTTTACTAAATTCCATTGTTAAGTGTCTACCTAAAAATATTCTGCTGGTCCTGGGGATAATTGCCTCTCCATTTTCTATAAAACTCTTAGCTAGAATATAAACACCAGTCATTTTAGTCTATTTTTCCAATCATAAGTCATCAGTATGAGTGCCAGAGCACAAATCCTATCCTGAATGTCTGTTCAGAGTCATATGTGGAGATGCAGGGGGCTTGCCATCCACCCCCACAAGCCAAAAACACCAAATAGCCTAAGAAACTGGCCAAAGAGTAGCCTAATTATCATAGAAATACAAGAAAAACAAATTAACATACACTACACTTGAATGCATGGCCAGGCCCCACCAATAAGGCCTCCTGGAATAAAGTTATTAATAGTGAGAAATGTTCCCCATCTACCGTATCTTGTCTCCAGCTAGCTAATTTTGTTGATCATTATAAGCGTGTGTTCAGTGTATTTAATAGTTTTCTTCAGTCTTTTTATTATAAGTTGCTTAGACCGCTTTTACCATACCATCTCCCTCAGGCTCATGTCCAGTCTGTATCAATATCTGAAATTCGCCGGGCTTTAAGAAAAATTAAGTGTTCAAATAGCCTTGATGGTGACAGCCTTTCTTACCGATTTTCTGCTTATGATTGTCCTGCTCTACTTAACCATTTACAAATATTTTTCCAGTCTTGCTTAGCACAGTCGCTTGTTCCTGATAGTTTCCTTTGTGGCCGTGTAACGTCTATTCAAAAGTGAGGCAAGGACCCCATGTCATGTATGAATTATCGTCCCATTACAGTATCATGTTTCTTAAGTAAGTTGCTTGAACATTTGTTACTACCAGAAATTGAGTCGAATTGTGATTTTACGCCTTTTCAATTTGGTTTTTGGAAAAGTTTTGGTTGCTCCCATGCACATCATGTTTTAAGCCAACTCATGAAAGATGCCATAAAAGCTAAAATGTCTTTATACTGTCTTACTGTTGATATTTCTGGAGCTTTCGACAATATTGTGCACTCTCAGGCTCTATTTTCCCTTGCGTCTTCAGGTGTTAATCCTTCCGTACTAAGTTTGTTGTCTTCTTGGTATTCAAAGTCTAAAATTCAAGTTACCTGGAATGGCCAAATATCTGAACCAGTAAAAATTAATAAGGGAGTTCGGCAAGGTGCCGTATTGTCTCCTAGTATATTTAAATGCGTGCTTGCATTGTTCCTGCATCCCCTTAGAAGTTCTGTTTTTTACGGTAATACTGGTTTGTCTTCTATTGCATATGCAGATGACGTTCTTCTTGTTGCCCGGACTCGCCGTGGATTGCTTTCTAATTTTACTATATTAACCAATGAACTATCTAAGATTGGACTGTCAGTTAATGCATCTAAATGCGAGTTTATTTGTTTTAATAGCCCTTATGCGGTCGCTCCATTCATTACTGGGACTGCAGTTCTACCATGCTCTTCTTTAGTTAGTTGGCTTGATCTGTGTTTTGGCCCAACACTTTCTGCTACCTGTTCATCCCTAGTGAATCAAGCCGTGAAAAACCTGCGTGTCGCTTATGGAAAAATATCCCCAAACAAAAGCCGTTACAACCGCAACAGTTTGTCCATGATTTATTATGCTTATTGTGCCCCTGTGATTTTGTTTTTATCAGGCATGGCTCATCTGTTTCGTAAGAAAGATCGACATACTCTACAGACGGCTTATTTCAGATATTGCAAATTCCTCCTCCGGCTTCCTAGATGGCACCAAAACAAAAAAATAATTGCTCGATTTGGTTTAGTAGATGTGCCTTCTCGGATTCGGTCTTCCAGTGATGATTTATGTAAAAAGACTGTCAACTTTATTCATGTTTATGACCCTCTGCAGCCTTTTTTCCATATTGATACTGGTTGATTAATCCATATTGTCTTTTGTTAGTTTGAATTTTGTATTTCTTTGCTGTTTATCGTATTTGTTTTTGTTTATTTATTTATAATACTCCATACTTTGTGTTTTTTATACTTTACGGGTAATAAAGTTCATTCATTCATTACTACTTTCTTAAACTAGACAAGAAGCTTAAATAACACTTTTCACAGACTAATGATAGAAAAATATTTTCAACAGACAAGTATATATGGGGAAAAATTCAATTGTACAAAAAAGCTATTTCACTCTGACCAATTGTCTTTTCTTCCCGGGAAAAGAAATGTCTAAAAAGAGACACTGTCCATAGGAAATGTTGGATAAATTTTAACTAAGTTGCAGCACATCAATAAAGTTTGTATCACCATCATCAACTGATGTAGTTAAATTAAATCAACTGAGTTAAATTCCATAATTATGGCATTAGAGCACCTTGTGAATTATCAATATTTGGTTCCTAATTTACAAAATGTAATGGTTTATTCTGATTTTTTGTCAAGCCTAGAGCTGTTGTATTCAGCATCTCAGTATAAGATGGATATTTACACATTTTATTTTCTTAGCATTATTAGTACTCTTGCTTCAAGAGGCCTAGGTACATTACATTCAAAGCCACTTAGGTATAACTGGTAACCACCAGGCAGACAAAATTGCAAAATAAAGCTCAAAATATTGACCAGCCAAGGAGGAAACTAGTCTCCATTAAAGATTTTTTTGCTGGAGATTATCAACTGCTAAACAAGAATAAACCAAATTTATCTCCCTTCTCCAATAAGTACCTTCCTAAAATTTCCCATACAATTCAGCCTGTTGCAAATGGGCTCAATTCTCAGACATTACTGTATCAGTTTCCTAATTCAAGTGGCTCAATTTTCTTGTCCCCTCTTTGTAGACATTACAATATAAAAATGAAACAGTTGGCCCTTGTAAACAAAGACTGGATACTTGATGGTAGAAATTCATGGTATGCTGAGTAAGCTAAATTAGATTATGTTTAGCAATTATATGCTCAACTGACCATAGGTCTGTAGCTATGTAAAGGTTATTTAAAAGTGTATAGCTGAGGAAGCCAAAATCTTGGTTTCACTGCTCCACTCTGAGAAGACTGAAGACACTGCAAAAGAAATTTGTTGGTGTCTCTCAGCACCAAGTAGAAATATGACAAATATGGAAACATTAAAGTATAATACAAGATAAGTATTATACCTGGTGAAAGATAAGAATGCATAGCTTATAGGAACAGTGCCTTTTCTAGAGTGTGCTTACCCTGGCAATATACTCTGAGATTTTTAGTTATACATCCTTCATTAATATTTAGGCTCTATGTCACTTTTCCAATGTGTAAAGATTACTTTCTCCCTTGTCTGTCTAGTCTATTTTTGAAAATATTCAATGAAGAAGCTTGCATTGCCTTGTCTAATCAAATTATTCATCCTAGTTACTGTGTGGTGCAATTCTCAATAATGGGTTTGAGCTATTCCTTTAATAATTTTGGTAGTGTCCTCTTGCTGCTGAATATGTTGGAGTAGAAAAATCTGTCCCAAATCTTGTCTTATCAAGTTCATTTTTGGGTCTACATTAGTCTAAGACTGGCATTCTCAGGGCAGTGAGTTGTGCTCCATAAAAAAAAAGAATTTTCCTAGCTGTTACTTGCTTTGTTGCTTTTTGCTAAATTTTTTCAATCTTCATAGAATCTCTTTCATAACATGGGCCTCAGAAAATGTCTGTATATTTGATTGTAGAATTTACTATACATTAAAGCAGTATTTATGCATCTTTGTGTGTCAGTATTGGTTTGTAAAGTTTGGTGTCACCTGCAAAAAGTTCGATTTTACTTTGGATACCATGATTGATTCATGTGAATTCAACATTGATGACTGCTTTATGACAAGGGAGCAAATAAAGGTTGGATAGATTTTAAGCAATAAGAAGCAATCAAGGTTTATACCCAGAAATTTGATGTCTGTGGACTGAGGTATGGTCTCATTTCTATATAATATATCAATAGAAGAATTAGGCTTGAACATGTAGTATGGCTGTTCTAAATGCATTGCTATAGCTTTTTGACTGTTTAATCATACCAACTAATTCGTAATAATCTTAAAGAATATATCTAACAGGTGAAAACACTCCTACAGTTCTTAACCTATTAGTCAAGGTATACTCGCCATTCAGCTCAAATTGATGTTCAACAATACCCAATTTTACATGATATGATGAAGGACTGTAAGTGTAGCAAGCTAAGGTATTAATTTCCCAAAATCCTACCTGCAATCACCTTCTCTCTAGGTATTAAAAGATAGGGAGCTGGAAATTACGCTCATAGAAAATTGCATCAATGTAGCTTGCTTGTGTGAGGCTTGGTCCACGTCTGACTTGTGCATGGTCAGTTCTGGATATGATGTGAATCTACTCTTGAATAAAGAAAGGGCCATCGTGAGGCATGATGGCAAAGTTGGTTTTCTTTGTAAGTTTACACAATACCCAACCAAACCATCTCAATTATCCTTGACATAGTCTACTACCTGCAAAAAGCATCATTCTGAAAAGAACTTGCGCTCTACTCACAGCATTTGGTTGACTACATGAGATCAGAAATCTTAACACTGAATCAACACATTTGTTTTATGAATCAGGATATTCAGATGAGACTAAAAAATGAGACTGCACAAAATATCATATGTCTTAAAATACTGGCATATAAAAAGGAATTTGGTGCTCGAATGGTCAACAAGCCTTGGAAGCCTAGCCTCTCTTGATTTTATCAAAAGGTCCAGGGGATGCTCCATAATTAGGCCGAAAATTCATGTTTTGACACATCTTGTGAAAATTCTAAAAAGGAATCCATATTTGTACTATGCAAGGAGAAAATTTCCTGCAGGATTTTTCTAAGGAACGCCTGGGACAAATCAATAATCTTTGTTTTATTACATAGGTTCTTCATGTTTTCTATCCAGTTGTCCTAGGAAACTCCTTTGACATCCATCTCCCTCTAAGTTCTAGACCTGCAAGCTGATTCTTTTGTCTTATCCTCTTCTGTGAGTAGTAATCCTAAAAGGCATGACCAGTGTATTCTTTCAAGGATATCTCTTTTTCAGGGTTGTACTGATTTGTGATGATGGGCGTTTGGAGCTAATTGATATTTCAAATAAGCAGTTCAAAGGGAGGTGAACAGGATGTCTTTATTTAACGTTACATCATATTTCAAACTCAGACAATAAAGATGCCTTAAAGTCAATTAGTATTCCATTTGTCACTGTAAAAGGGGTAAGTACAATTTTTTGCTTTTAGTTATTCATTTTTTTCTGTTTACTTTTTCTTCGAAATTTATTTGCATTAATCAAAAGCTTTTGTTGGAAAAAACTAAAAAATTTCTTTGTCTATGCACACTGATTTGGATATTGTTCAAAAATGCCATATGACAATTCACATACTTAGTTCCTTGTAGATCTTAAAAATTTTGGATTTCAAAAATTGATATGATTTTAAAAAAAATTCTATTGTGAATGAATACTTTACAAACAATAAATAAAATTCTTTTTGGCCTTGCTGTAAGCATATCGCCATACATAACTTTATATATGAATCTGGGTTTTAATAATGTATAAGCCTTTTATCTGATTATTGAATTGCAGCATTATTTGTCAGCAGTAGACTACATCTCTGTGGTCAAAATGGACCTACCCTAACAAACCTGTTAAGTTCCTTATGTAGATTGTAATATAGTTTTTAAATTGTTTTTAAGATTTTTAAAATTCAAATTTTTTAAAGATTTTTAAGATGATTTAAGATTATGGAATTGAATTGAATTTATCTGTAACCTGTTGTAAATATAGCAACCAACAGAGTATAAGAGAAGAAGAAAAAAGAAAAAGCAAAAGAAAAGGGCAAATAAGGAATTTATTCTCTACATCTCCGATGTCAAAATGGACCTACTCTATTAAACCTGTTAAATCCGTTATGTAGATTGAAATGAAGCTTTTACGTATGGGAGTTTTAACGATTTTTCAGTGTCAAGTGAAAATATAAAGCAAGGACACAAATCTGGAAAAGACTGAATTATAGAAACTTTTTAGTCAAGATTTAAGGGATATGGTAACAGAGAATTTCTTGGGTAATGTTCAAAATTACCAAAAGATGCATTTTTATCCTTGTATTTTTCTGGGAAGTACTTTGAATAGTCTTGTTTTTGTATTGCTAACAGTTAATTCTCCGTACAATAGGCTACTAACAAAGCTGAAACAAATATTGCCTCATTACATTTATAATAAATTATGACGCAAACTAGCGACCCCCCCCCCCCCCGTAAAAAACAAACAAAAAAAACAACTGTTATTAAACTTCCTCGGAAAAATCTCATTTCCCTCCCCCCACTAAACAATTAATCAATTATTCTCAAATTAACATGTGCTTAAGGAACTTGAGTGAATCCCACACTTATGATCTACGCTCCACCACGATCCCCAAAGCATACCAGCCCTCACCCAATCACAAAATATATGAAAAAAATCCCTTTTCACAACACACAAGAATAAAACCACTCGAAAATCAATCAATCAATATATATCTAGATTATTAGTTAAAATAAGTGCTTAGCCTTAGTATTTAAAAACAAATACTTAGAGGTTGAACCCCCCTCCCCCTTCTTGCTTGTATATTTTATGCTTTGCCCAAATGGCTCTTCCTTTTCTTTGTCTCTTTTCTAATTGGATTTTTTCTAAAGGCTTAGGTTGACATAAATAGAGAAGGGCTAAGGGAATTGCATATTTTATACATAATGTTTAATATTTTTTTTTTATATTGATTGTTTTGGAGAATACAGTCTCTGAGAGTCATATGTCTTATGCTTGGGCCAGCTCAATTTGTTAGACCCTTGATGGATTGTAAGCTAAGTACCCAGGTAACCCTCTTTCCCTTTTATGAGCATATCTAAACATTTAAGCATACCCTAATATCAGGTCACATCTTACATAAGGCAGGGGGGATTAAAGTATTTTGTTTGCTTCTTAATAGTTTTGCAAAGTATAAACTGGTTTATTTTTCACCCAAGAATTCCTGCTCTTTTATTACTTAGAATTATATATTAGCTCAATCTCCCAGAAGTTAAATTATCCCAGTGCTTCTTGTGAAGATCTTAATAGGCTGTGTGCTAAAGAACCTATAGTCGAATCTGCCCCCAAAATAAAGACTGGGCTTTTTATCTCCCCCTATCTATGCTTACACATGCTGGCATTGCAAATGCTTGAAGTACAAATGAACATTGTAGTACTTAGGTTTTGCTTAAACAAACTTTCCTGGCATACTGAATGCTTAAGTAAAATCCTTGCTGTAGCTTTTTTCTTATTCTGCTATGATGGGACTCCATTAAAAGGACATTCTACTTCCAATTTTATATAGTCTTTCTCTCCATAGAAAATGCTTGTTCTTGCCCCTCCACCTCCACCTTGTCCCTTGCAAAAAAAAAGTTGTGATTCTTTTCTTTATGAACCACATAGAAGATAAACTGTAAAATTAAAAATCATCGCTATTTATTGTGAACTTTGTCTTACATTGTTTGATTTTGAACAATAATTTAAAGCAATATCAATTTTAGGTTGATCTGGTGCAGCCAGTATTTAGTGCCAGCTATTTAAAGGGTAGAGTGAAGGCGCAACCATATGGTAACTTTGAAGGTGCAGTCAAGTTTAAGCTTTTTTTCAAGCATGGTGGTGCCACTGAACTGGGTGAAGCAATGCTTGCTGCTGTTACCATGGGTAAAATATAAATATTGTCTTCATATGTCTCCACCTATTTTCTTGGCATACAGCATGCTTCTTCTTCTGTGTTGGCTCAGCACTAAATTTCAACTATGGTAGCAGTAACAGAATACACGGTAGTAGCAGACCAATTGCAGAAATTGAAAATAAATGTTTCCAAAAAAATATGAATTTATTTTACTAAATTTTTGTTTCCTTTTCTCACTTAGGTAGCCTAGAGTTCATTAAAAATAGCAGTTTTACTTCAAGTATTTTTTCTACCGAAAAAGAATGAACTAGCTGTAGGCTATTATATAAATAAGCGCTTAATGGATCACGCATCTTTTATCTTAATATGGAAACAAAATACTGGTTTTACTTACCATGGAATATTAGTGTACCTTTGCCAGGAGGTGGGCCTTTTCATATATTTGAATTCACACATTCACCAAAACTATTTTATTGTGGCTCTTTTTGACACCTTAAGATTACGTTTCTGGTAATGAAAAACTAAGTTTTTCACTTTTAAGGGGTGTTAGTTGGTTTATCAGCGACATCTATTTAAAAACTAAAAGCTAGATGGCGTAAATCTAAAAACTCCCAGTGTGTGTACCTACTATGGTATTGGGCTTTATAAATTTTAGGAGATTTTAAGCCCAACTATTTTTAATTGAAGTCAAAACCACGTTTCTAAATGCATTAGCTGGTATATTACCTTATTGTACACCTCAGAGTTTGAGAGATGTTAGTAATTAGTAAGTGTAGAAATGATTGATAATCTATTTTGGGCGTAAAGGATTGTAGTGTTTCAATTAAAAGTTAGAATACTATTAAGAAAAAAGATAAAACTGTGCGTTCTAGTAAGAACCCAAATCATATTTTGAATTTTCTGCAAGCAAAGTTCATATTGAATTTTTCAACCCAGGACGTGCAGGAAGAATAGCTTTTTGGGTGATTATATCATTGACCATTTTGGGTATCTTAGTCGGAAAATTTGGAAAAAACGACACATTTTCTCATTAGATTCTGAAAAATACATTCTCCTCTATCTCCTCCTAGATTTTCATGGTCTGACGCCACTGAATATACGCCTTTTAATGATGATTATGTAAAATTTTTCCAATGGTTTATCCGTCTTAAACGGAACCTTAAGCAGCCAATGGCACACAGTATTAAGTGAAACAAGTTATCTGAACTGAATTTGAATTAATTAAACTTAAAAAATACTAATACAACATTCAAATACTAATACAACATTCAAACATTAGTGAATCTTGGGTCTTCTTCTTTGATTTAATCATAAAAAGTTAAGTAAAAGTGTAAAGAAAATCACTGTTATAAAATATATATTCTTCAAAAATTACAATTTATTTGTTAAAATCAAATTAGAAACGGAAATGAATTATTTATTTCCTCCTATATTTTCTCAAAATCTGAAAATACTACTAGCTGGAATTTGCCCAATCAGACGAATTCGCCAGTAAATAAAGGCAAAAATAATATATATATATAAATGTGTCTACAAACATTTGATAAGTACTGTCAAGCCAAAAATCCAAGAATTCGACTATGAGCTAAATCATTCACTTTATTAGAAAGCCAGAAAATTGAATGCGAACAAAAAGTAAAAAGTCATGCTACCTAATCATGATTAATGTGAGACTAATTTAGTGTGAGATGTAAAAATTGTAGTAGAGGGAATGGATTATTTAAACCTTCTCTTTATATTGGAATTCCTAGGATTTTGTTTGGTAAAGGTTAAGAATAGCAGCTTCTTATAAGCAGACATTCTAGTTTCATATAGCCTTAAGCTATGTAGGAAAAAACGAAACTACAGTAATAATTGATAAAACTGACTCACAAACAGATTAAAGTTAAGCAAATAGGAAATACGATTCATTGATACTAGTTGCGTATTATAAAGTAAGAACTCTATCATTTTTTGGTTATTTTTTGTATAGCCTATGGCCATACATTATTTCTCATGCATCTGCACTGCTCGCTAATCCATGCTGGATTTCCCCTAGCTGTCATTCGAGTCCTTTGCTCTTGGTATTCTGGATTAAAGATCCGTATTTGTCCGAGTTCGTCTTCATCTCAGTCCAAATAAAGTCAAGCGGGTAGAGCAATTAGACAAGGAGGAATTACTTCTCCTTATATATTCAATTCATATTTAGCTACTGCCCTTAATTCTCTTTCCTGCTCTTTTGTTTCATTATCTCGAAATCTGTCTTACATTGCATATGCTGATGACATTATCCTTCTAAGCCGGTCCAAGTCTAGTCTTGCTTCTAATTTTAATAATTTAATCAATTGTTTAGAAGGTTTGGGCCTTTCTATCAGTTTTGATAAAGAGATTTTAAACCAGTCCTGGTCCAGCATGTTCAGATGAAACTACACAATGCATTTGGTCTTTTAATTCGTTTTCGGGGTCTTTACCGTCTGGACGTCCTTGGTTGTATGTATAGCGCTGTTGCTCTGCCTCACGTATTGTTCCCGTCCCTCCTCTTCCGTAATTTCAGACCTTCTGATCTTTCGCCCAATAAAGTTTCTTATTTTAAATTTTGCAAATTTTTCCTTGGTTTCTCCCTTTCTTTTAAGAACACTGAGATTGTTTTAAATTTTAAAGTGAAGGATCCTGTAGTCTGTATAAAGAAAAAATATAAAACATTTGAAGACATTATCCTTCTATCCTTTTAGGCCACAATTTATTTCCGTTTTTTAGTAACAGTTCTGGCTTTTGATGATTTATAGGCTAAATTATTTAGCAAGTGTTTTTATGGCACTTGGTATTAACCAAGTGACATATAGCAATCGCAAATTCTCTCGGTCTGTCTGTTTGGTCCCGGATTTGCTACTTTAGGCACTTCCAGGTAAGCTAGGACGATGAAATTTGGCAGGCATATCAGGGACCAAACCAGATTAAATTAGAAATAGTTGTTTTCCCGATTTGACCATCTGGGAGGGAACTTAATGTTTGGGAGGATATCGTGTCTCAGGGCTATTATTTTAAATCCCGACCGGATCTGGTGACATTGGGGAGGGGGAAACCTAAAATCTTGGAAAACACTTAGAGTGGGGGAATCGGGATGAAACTTGGTGGGAAAAATAAGCTTAAGTCCTAGATACATGATTGACATTATTGGAACGGATCCGCTCTCTTTGGGGTAGTTGGGGGGGGGGGTGTAATTCTGAAAAATTAGAAAAAATGAGGTATTTTTAACTTACGAACGGGTGACCAGATCTCAATGAAATTTGGTATTTAGAAGGATGTAGTGTCTCAGAGCTCTTATTTTAAATCCTGACTGGATCTGGTGACATTAGGGGGGAGTTTGGAGGTGGAAACCTAAAATCTTGGAAAACACTTATAGTGGAGGGATCGGGATGAAACTTGGTGGGAAAAATAAGTACAAGTCCTAGATACATGATTGACATAACCAGAACGGATCCGCTCTCTTTGGGGTAGTTTGGGGGGGGGGGGGGTTAATTATGAACATCAGAAAAAATTCAGAATATTCGATGTGGTAATAAAGCTGTTTTCACAGAACGTACATAATTTTCTGTGTTAAGTGATTAAATTGAGTTAAATTAAGTTCAACATTTCAAAATTAAACAAGTCCTTTCACATAAGCTAGCACTAATATCCATGAAACCATCATAATCCAATTTTAAAGTCATCGCGATCATCGTAAGCAAACTGTTCAAAAGCTATAAATGTGTAATAGAGATTCAAATCCTTGTCGAGTGTGAAAGGCTTTCTAGGAAAAATTAATTTAATTACAAGTTTTATTAAACTTCGAGCTCTTCCAGAAAATTTCATTCTAGCATGAAAATTTCATGCTGCTATGTATTGACTCTTTCCTAACGTAACAAATCTTACGTGACAGAAAGTTATAAGTAGAGCATTGAGTCAACTGGGCGTTGCTTATAATACAAACAAAATTTGCTCCTTAAGGCCACATAACTTAAAGTCTTATTTCATTCTAGTGTGAAAGGATGAACCTCCTCCCCCCCCCAAAAAAAAACTTTTGTCCGACTTATAAAAATATAACAAAAATGCATATAAAACTACACTGATCTTTATAAGATTTTATTGTTTTATTTAATTTTTTTTTAAAGCTAAATTATTTGAATGTCTACATTATCATATCAGAAACCGTCCTGTTGGATTTTTATCCCCCTATTCGAACGAACCTCCGTTCATTTCTACTGTTAACAGTATTTTGTCACAAATTAATTGAATAATCTTGTTACTGGTGAACTGCCCTTCTTTTTTGTTCTTTTTCAGATAAGCATCCAAATAAGTCTTTCCATAACAGTGAAGTTTCTTTTCTATTAGGCATTAGTTTTATTTTAATGGTTTAATCTTACAAGAAAAAATAAAAGTAAAGATATACCCTGACGTTTTATTTTCCATTATTTTTTATTGTTGCGCATCTGTTTCATTTTAGCTTTTTATGTTATTGCATCATGTTTTTTATTTTGGTCTTTAAATTGAGTTGAATTTGGCTATTGAAAGAAAGAAAGCGGATAAGGACTGGGTGACCAGTTGTATCTGATCATTCTTTTGCATTTGTTAATCTACCAATAGCGTCTTTTTTGGAAACTTCGTATGCAATCGTATATTTTGAAAAATTATTCTATAACATGTTTTTTTTTTATATCGCTTGTCTATATAATTTTTCCTTTTTATTTGCTTCTTTTTTGTTTGCTCTTTATTTTATTCTTCAAATTATATTGAATTTGTCAAGAAAAAATACTTAGTCACGACTGGGAAGCTGGTCATATTTGATTTTTCTGACGAATCCAATTAAATCTTTTTTTTAGGTAATTTTTTACATTGTAAAAGACTCCAAATATGGTTAGTTTGCCGGGACCCTATAAATATCAGTGTTAATTAGGAGTTAGGAGTCAAAGAAACTTTGACTCCTAGGCTCCCAGAGCTAGAGGATGTCATCTGTCTCATCTGGACACCTACTCTTACCTTTCCAATTGTAAAGATTAATTCAGACCTATTTTAAAAGCAAATCAGTTTGGGGTTCATTACCAGATAATTTACTCCTGCTTGGAAATATGACGATGCTTTAGGCAATCTTATGTTTTGTTTGTTTTTATTTTTAATACAAATCTAATGTGATAAAACCTCTCCAGTTAAGAGGATTTGATGCCTTAAAGGATCATCCTATGTTGTCCATTATGCAATTTTCAGTTTGCGTAGCCAGAATTAAGAATTGATCAGGCGGGTCTTGCCATGATTTATAGAGCCTGGATAGGATATTTGAATAAACGATAGAAGACTTAAATTTGACAAGTTTTTTCCTTGAAATTCCAAGAAAACTATTTAAGTTCTCTCGTTTTTTACCGGAGACACTTTTTTGTATCTTTAGAAAATAATGAGGAAAAATGACTTTCCCAAGAGCCTAAGTCAATCGGATTGTCCTCAGATGAATAAGTCGAGGTAAATTTTGACACGTGACGCCACAATAGATGGGGGTTATTTTTGATATCCTGTGAAAGATTGCAGATTTGACGCCGTTTCCATTGCCGTACAGTATTTCTATATACACGTTTCGTGTATATGACGATTTGAAGTAAACAACCTGACCTTAGGTAACCGCAGTCGGCCCTAATACGAAACAAGAACTTATGTCGATGTTTAGCATTCTAAAGTTTACCGTCTTCACTCCTACTCTTTTTTACGTGTCCCAATCCGAACTTTGGTTAAAGGAAGAGAGACTGAAGCAGCAACCTAAATCGAATGAACTAATTCCACCAAGTAAAAATCCAAATCACGAGTGTTCCCATTTATGGACGTGCATAAAAGTTGAAATGGGATCTGGATTTTTGACAACATAGAATCTAATGTTTTCTGATATAGAGAGAGATTAAGACGATTCCAGCAAGTTTTAAAAAACCACTTGCTTATGAAGGTTTTTGCACATGAAGAGGCAGAGAATAGGTATATTGACACTGTAAACTTAAGTAATCGCTTGTTAGGATGTCGCTTTTCAACCATGGTACCCTGCATCTGTTGGGTGTCTGTTCGAAAGAAATCGTAATCTAAAGTGAACCTCGAGTTGTGCACATAAGCAAACGACTTCGATTTTGGTAGCAGAAAAACGCCACTAGGAAGGGAAAGAAGTAATATTTGAGTCAGTGGCGAATTCTCCTTTTCAGATCCCTGTCAAAATCACCGCAAATAAATATTGACTTATTTGCTGACCGAACGAATGGATTTTGAAAACGAAGCACAAGCTGTGGCAAATTTACGGTAAGAGGACTCACTTCGGTAGTTCGTTGGTATATGCACACACATTAAAACAAAAAACCTAAATCAGATGAAATATACGTTGGAAGATTCAGAAAGAGAGCAAGAAAACTTCTTATTCACTGCAATTCCAAGGCCGCCGGAAGGATGGGCAGATGTCAGGTTAGCGGGCTGAAGAAAATTAGAAGAGAGTTAAAAACTTGTCATGAGGACCATTAACATATTGATAAAATAACGACATGGTTGAATTAGAGATCATCATCACTTAAAAATTAAACACGGGCAGATGAATTCAATCTTCCCGAGGCCCTTTGAACGGGGTGGTGCTTCTTAAGCTCCGGACACACCAAGCTATTGCTACGATGATTCCCTCCACAATTAGTGAACTTAACAATCTGAGAAGAATATGCTTGGTCCTTGTTAGTGTGATCTCCTCTACATTTGTTACCTTTAACAGGGTTCTTACAGTCCCTTACAGAATGCCCAAATCCTTGGCAATTTAGGCACTGCTTAGGCTTTTCAATTGGCAGAGTCACTCGGAAAAGGCAATATTCAATCTTGATGCCAAACTTGATTGCGATATCAGGTTCTTCTTTAGTTTTAAAGTTAAGCCGCACTATTCTGTAACTTCCGTTCCTTTTCGTACTTACAACGCTGCTATCAAGCCCAGGAATCTGGGAGACATCGGGATCCATCTTGATAATACTGGTATGCTTAGTTTTAATAACTGGCACGAATTTTTAATGTGGGGGGGGGGTGATGGCTGAAACTGCTGCAATGGCCGACTCGTCATCAATTTAATGAACAACCAGTCCATTTTTTCGACTAACTATATGCTCTACTTTATTTGCGCAGCCAATTTTCTGCATAAATTCATGCTGGTTCTTTGGGTTATTCACATTAATACATGCAGAAATTTTCTTTAGTACGACAGGAACCTGGGGGGGGGGGGGGCTGACGTGGTGACGCTGATGGCCAGACAGCTTAGACTGGAACCTGTGAGCAAGTTTCTTGCTTTTCCACCAAGGAATTTAGCATACGGACACGCTCGTTTAAACGTGAAGCCACATTCGTAGGCGTATTATTTGGAAACGATGGCACATCCGAGAGGTCTATAATGACAAAAAGCGATGGAGGTTCATCTTGTTGCTCTAAGCCACTAATTAGTTTGTAAATATCTGATAGGAAAGATATAGCAGGGTGTGACGCTTTATAAAAATGTCCACTTGAAAACCTTTTTTGTACGTCTCGATCGTATGCAGCAATTTGAATGATTGAGTCCTTATCTTTCGCTATATAGGCTACCGCTGCAAAAAGTTCAACACTGGGAAGACAAAGATAAAGCCTGTCAGTGCTTAATTACTATCCAACCAGCTCTCACTTCACAATCGAAATCATCGTCATAGTCACTGTAATTTTTATTGCAATATGATATAAACCTTGATATAAAAAACCTACTGAATTAATAATGTCTGTACAATATCTTTAATATTTAGGTTAGTAAGTATAAGTAGAGATTATACGTCACTATAATCCCTATTTTGAAATTTTTTGTTTCTTCACATAAAACTTACTGTATTAATAATGTCCAAGCAGTATCCGATTAAGTTGTTGACTCTTTGAACTCTGAAACAATTTGTTCAGCCTTTTCTTCCTCGTTAATGCTGAGTCTTCAATCATTTCAGTTCATAAAAATAAAAAAAAATGATAAGAAAAGCAAAGTACAAAAAATCATTGATGCTAATTTTAGAGAATTATATGGATTATAATGAAAGAAGATGTCAGATTTATCACTGCCTGTTTTTTTTTTTTTTTTAGCTGACCCAGTATATATGACATCAGCTCCCCCGTCCATACCCAGGAATTGGTGATTATACCCAACCAACTGCCGCAGGTAACTACTTCCATCTTCTATAACGTACATTTACTTAAATAAGTATTATATATATTAATCAATTATTAAATAATTATATTATTATTGTTCGTATTTAAAACTAATATTATTCTTTTGATATTAATAGTTTTTTTTAATTATTTCAAAATCATTTGACAGCTGAATTTATTTTGAGTGAGATTCTTAATCTGTTTCGTCGATGGTTTTTAATTGAATGACAGAGGCACTAACTTATAGTATGTTTTCGTCATTAATTTGAGATTGTTTTGAGTTAAGCGGCGGTCTCGTAATCTTCTCTGTTTTTTAATCAACAACAAAAATAAAAATAAAATTAAGCCTGAATCCTAGATAGAGCATAAGATAACCATCTAATAGTTGTTTATATTCTAATTGTTACTGGTGTAGAAGACATTCCAGGCCGTATCCAGGGGAGGAGGTTACTGGGTTTGACCTCTCCCGTTAAAGTTTTGCCCGAATTCTAAAAAAGTAAGAAAAATTCATATAAACAAATTTATGACACGTTTTTGAATTTTTTTTGTACCCCTCCTTCCCCTTCCCTCTGAACACAAAATCTCGGATACATATATGAAGACAAGGTGTGAAAAGTGGCTTGTGAGTGAAAGCTTTGAGCTTAACTTTAATGGTTTTCATTTCCCGTTTGCCTAGCAAGAACTAGAAAGCAGGACATTTTTAAGGCATTGAAAAGTAAGCAAATTAGTCCGAAAACTTTCTAAATTAGCAAATTTTTGAGTTCTTCTGTTCCAGTCACGGAGAGATTAACACAACGCTTAAATACGAAATACGATAAACGTGACGCTTCAAATAATAGCAGGGCTTAACCTTTTTTGTACAGTGATAGTGCCTTTGAGGATGTTTACAGTTTTATTTATTTTAAACAGAAATGGAAAAGACTATAGACTTGTCTTGATCATTGATTTGTTATGATTTTTGAAAGAATAAAAACTGCGTATTTATTACAGCAGCATTTGAAACTACTATTGATTTAGATTTAGGGCTGATCTAAATAGTCCAAGGGTTATTCTGTTATCTTAAGGTTTATATATAACGTGTCTGCTTTCAATAAAATGGAAAGTAGGAATATGTAAAAGTTAAGACAACAATCAGAAAAAAGAGAACTATTAAAAAGATTGCTCAGCCTCTTTCTTAGATGATATGGAGGGATACTGCTGAAAATTAAGCCAAACTAGCAAAAAAATTTGTTTTACACTATGATTTTTGTAGTACATACACCTATGAACTCCAAAGGAGAGGGTGGGGGTTGAAGACATTCTCCTATTTCCCTTGAGATGGTCGAAAGTTGATCCATAATCTGAAAGAAAATTGTGTAAAATAGGCAATGTCATTTCAGATCTAAAGGCTGCCGAAGCTGCAGGATGTCTCAAAGGAGGTCAGATGCAGGTTTCAACTGAAGCACCTGGTGCTTTCCAAGGTGTTCAACCATCTGCTCCTGCGTATCAGAACAGCCCTCCGGACTATGCTCCCCCGCCATATGTATGTTATCTTTTTTACTGAAAATCGTTTTCAACCCTTTATGTTTACGAAGTAATCTCAGAGAATCTACTTAAACTAGCCCAAATCGGTTACAGTAATACAAAAGGCACTATAAGTCTTCTTTTTTTTCAGTTATGTGCACTTATCTGTTCAATCTATTGTTTCGTATTTGTTCTTTATCTCAAAAATACATTGCATTCATTGTGTGTAATATATCGTATTAGGTATCGGATTCGTTTTACATTGTATGTTAGAATATTTTCTATGTGCTTGTGCTTGTTGTGCCTTTTCTTTCCCAAGCTCTCCATCGAAATATATTTTAACATATTTGCCATTACCAAATCTTACTGTTAATTAGAAGCATATACCTTTTGACGTACAGATATCAGTTTTAAAGGCCTTGAAAGGTTCACAAGAACCTCGAATTTTTTTTCATGAAAGATTTGTCTTGTATAAATTTCCAAGACAAATTTGTCTTGTATAAAGACTTTCTTTATCTTGACGTAAATACTTGTGAAACCCCACTGGCTGTACAAGATGTAGGCCTATGATAAAAACGAAGAACAAAAAAACTACGAAGAAAACCAAATTCAAGTACGAAATACGAAGATTTTATTATATACATATACATTACACATACAAGTAAAAATTGATTATTGTTGATGTGAGCCTTAAATTTGGATTTGGAATTTTGTGAGACCATGTGACGAATTCTGATATAGTATGATGAATCTGTTGTAACATATTTTTCTTTTTGCTTTCAACGATCCAATAAGACAGGTTTTTAGTAAAATAGGGTTTCCTGTCTTCTTTTTTTGAACTTTTAAGGACTATGGAAAGTATCCAGGATTTTACAATCTTTTAACTCTAATTTTTTTTACAGAGTGAGGCGCCACCTAATTCCAAACAAGACGGCACCCCTTATGGCTTTGGTTAAGAATGGTAACAACGCTTTCACCCATTCTTCAAAGGAGTTAATATTTTCTCAATTCTATTTATTAATATATTTCGCAATGTTTATACTAGAAAATTGTTGCCTAGTCTGGGTAAATATGTGATCTAATATCGTTTTATTGTTTGTCTTTGAAGTATGTATTTTTCGGCTTTTTGTGCTGCATCGTTATAATTAAATAAATTATAAACATCACTCTTGCTTTCTATTATCTCTTATGACTTTTCCTCGGCAATCCAAGCATGTTTTCCTGCTAAAGTCAATCTAAAAGACTCTCAGGTGAAGGACTCACTCCAGGCATTTCCAGCTGGAAAGCAATCACAGCCAGTAAAAAAAAAAAGAAAGAACATGCAAATATTATTGACTAGACCTCCTCTCATCTGCCGTCCATGAAAGGAGAAGAAGAACATATCTAGAATTCTACAATATATAAGACAATATAATAAAACAAGTTTTAGAAAAACTAAAATAGAAAAGGTCCTTTCTCTGGCAATGGCAAACCATTGAATGATTTTTTTTTACTTTTGAATTTGGTTGCTAAAAAAAAGAAAAAAAAAGATTGCAAGAATGGAGTTTTATGCGACCAGAGAAAATATTGCGTAAAACAAATTTAATTTTCCGAAAGGAAAATTTCCTTTCGCCTCTTTTCTTCAGCACTATAATAGAAAGTTAGAAAGAAGTACTTTCACACTGTTTGAAGTGAACGAAACAAACGTTTGGATGTTACACAGTGTTTTAATGTGAACGAAACAAAACAGATAAACACAAACAAAGCCTAGAAGCCAAAAAACACGGAAAACCATCAAAAATAACAAACAAGTAAAATAAAAAACTAAATGCCATCGTTTGTTACTAATCGTTGATTTTGGGTGAGTGGCTCGATTTTGGAATTATGAAATTGGCTTTTATTCTACTAATTTGTGGCTCCAGTGAACTGACGGATATTTAAACTCTGATCTGTTTAATTCTCTATTTTCCCTCTTTTTTTCTATTCCCCTCTTTTTTTGGCCGTATTCTTTTCGTTTTTTTTAATTAATGATAGTGGCATTTTTCTAAGCATTGCTTTGTTTTCCTGGGTAAATTTTTGGTTGCTTCAAAATTCTGATAATCATGGCACTTGACTTCAAGGATTCATCTGTTTCCAATCAAATGATCAATTGAAGAGAACATTTTATTAAAAGCAGAGTACCTTTATATTTTCACTTGTGTGGTTACAAAAATTCAGTGTAATCCACTTGCCCGAACACCTTTTATTTGACACCTCGCGGACCCGTGGCTCCATTGTTTATTTATTGATGTTTAACGAAAACCACAATTCAGATCTAAGAATTTGCTTCCATGAAACAGCTTTAATTCCACATCAAGTATTCTTCTCTCTATGAAACCTAATCTTATGTCGGAAGATTTTTTTGGTAAACTTTTTTCTGGTAAACCAGCAGGCTTTTTCTTGTATAATGAGTTATCGATGATTATTCGAATTCGATTTAAATAAAAATATTATCTTCATATATCACAAAATAAACAATTTCTGTTCTGTTCGCACTCTTTGTTGCCTATTCAAAGATCTTAGTGCAGCAAAATTCTTCCTGTAATAACTTTTAGAGACTTAAGTTTTTTGCAGCTGTCTAGACAAGCAGAGCACTTCTCTGCTCTGCCTGCTTGTCTAGACAAGCAGAGTACCTGTCTGCAAAACTCTTTTGTAGAATCTTTAGGATTGCTCATTTTTTCTTTGCTTTCCAACTATTGACAGGGTTTGGTTGGTGATCAATGCTCATTCCTGTAGCTATATAACTTTTAGAGACTTTTCGTTTGAGCGTGGAACAACTAAAAAACAGGTCCTTAGAATGCATTGAAACACCTGCACCATGATTTTCACAGGTGTTTTTCTTCATTAGTTTCTAGTGGAAAATGGGAGGGACTTAATGTATCACATGTAATGGTTTCTCACCTGTATCCACACTGGGATACCTTTTCAAGCAATCCACTCGAGAAAATCGCTTCTGACATATAACATTTGAATATTTTCTCACCTATATGCACTCTGATAGAGATAGAAAAGCAGGGGTCGGCCCTGTTCAAAAAGCAGGGGTTGACGGAGAATCAAAGAAAAAACAGAAACGGTAAAAAACGTCGATAAAAAAAACAGAAACAAAGAAACGGAATTCCGTTTTTTTTTTACCGAAAAACATAAACAGCTTGTTGTTTCTCTTTTTAATGGTCTTTTTATAGATATTTCCAGTTTTCCCGTTTTTTAGGCACATGAAATTAAAACGAACATTGAAAAACATTGATCAATTAAAAAGACCAAATATAAAAAAGGACTAAAATTCCCCCCCCCCCCCCTAAACGACCAACCAGTCCCTCATCCCCCCCCTCCCGCTGAAATTTAGTTTCTTCCAAAATTTGATCAAAACTAAGGTAAATCTGCATAATTCAAGCATCAACAGAAACAGATTAGTTTTTTTAGTTCATGTTTATATTTATCTTTATAGTACTATAAAGTACCTTTAAAGTACTAATTAGTACCTTTATGGGAGCATATAGCTCATTTTTTAGGTTTTACCACATTTTCACTTGATTTGGGAAAATTAGCTCTAGCCGAAACTTGCTTCTGAAGTATAATATTTTCATAATACTTAGGTATATTTGATGAGGATTAACCTAATTTCTCTTCTTTAGTGAGGTGGGTATAAAAAATAAGTATTTAAATAGCACAAATTGTTTACATCCCATGTGTTTTGTTAGCATTAATTTAATTTTACAGGAACACGAGTTGAATCAATAGTGACGCATAGCAAAATGCTAGTAAAGACATAATTTGGGCTATACTTTTGCGCATTAAAAGGTGGGTATGGGGTAAAGTATATATATATGTATATATATATATATATATATATATATATATATATATATATATATATATATATATATATATATATATATATATATATATATATATATATATATACTATCTGTTGGGGTGGCGCTTTGCGCTAACCCAACGCCTAGTTGGAGAGGGCGCTTCGCACCCTCTCCCCCGCCCCCGCGCGCGTAAGTCGTTACGCGCCATATTGGTTATGCGCCATTGTAGTTGTGTCCCTGTGTCCCACCTGTGAATATAGATAGATTTATATATGTGTTTCAAACTACGCAAAAATTGCGAATAAACAACATTCTTGGCTTTCCCATTGTCTGTGCATATGCAAAGCCGTATGTACTAATAATGACGTCATATACAAACGCTCTTTTTACAAACAAACAAACATGCATCCACATAACTCGTTTTTATATAGATAGATACAATACAAATTAACTGCGTAAAACTTGCGAATAAACAACATTCTTCGCTGTTCAATTGTCGCTGCATATAAATACATTGTCAGGTTTACCGACCCTCGAACATGCAACGTACAATTGTCCATGGGAAAAACAATCAGGATTAAGATCTATACCACATTTTTCTAATGATTGACCTTGAGCTTTGTTAATGGTGATTGCAAATACTAATCGAATTGGGAATTGCAATCTTTTAAATTGAAAAAGCAGATCCGTTGGAATCATGGGAATGCGAGGAATAAGAACAGCCTCACCCTCATAAGGCCCTGTCAAGATTGTGGCCTCTATTAGGTTTTCCATTGTTTTTTTTTACGGCAAGTCGCGTGCCATTGCAAAGCTTTGGTGGGTTGATATTTCTTAAAAGTATTATTGGTACGCCTATTTTTAGTTGTAGCACGTGTGGTGGAAACCCTGAAGGATCTATGGAATTTAAAAATTCAGATGGATAATTAACCGCTTCATTTGGTTCCAAAACTGTGTCGACTGACTTGTAAAGGACTGCCTGGTCTCGAATCTTGTTCAAAACAATATTGTTGATTTCGTGGACGTCTATATTTTTGGGTGCGAGAATCGCTCTTTCACTTAGCCATTTATTATTTTTATAATTTTTTAGAATATTCGGAAATACTTTTTCAATCAATTCATTTTTGGACGTCACTAAATTACAGAAATCAGCAGGTAGTTGTATACGTCCTGAAATTGAGTCTACTGTTTGACCAGAGTCATCGTTTTGCAATCGGACACGCATATTTGTAGTTAATTTTAATATTTTTACGTGTGCCTATAAATTAGAATTTTTTAGGCAAGCATTCATTTCGTCTGCAGGAGTTAAACTACGTAAAAATTGCGAATATACAACATTCTTGGCTTTCCCATTGTCTCTGCATATACAAAGCCGTATGTACTAATAATGACATCATATGCAAACGCTCTTTTTACAAACAAACAAACATGCATACATACAACTCGTTTTTATATAGATAGATAGATAGATAGATAGATAAAATACAAATTAACTGCGTAAAACTTGCGAATATACAACATTCTTCGCTGTCCAATTGTCGCTGCATATAAATAGATTGTCAGGTTTACCGACCCTCGAACATGCAACGTACAATTGTCAATGGGAAAAACAATCAGTATTAAGATCTATACCACATTTTTCTAATGATTGACCTTGAGCTTTGTTAATGGTGATTGCAAATGCTAATCGAATTGGGAATTGCAATCTTTTAAATTGAAAAGGCAGATCCGTTGGAATCTTGGGAATGCGAGGAATAAGAACAGCCTCACCCTCAAAAGGCCCTGTCAAGATTGTGGCCTCTATTAGGTTTTCCATTGTTTTTTTTACGGCAGGTCGAGTGCCATAGCAAAGCTTTGGTGGGTTTATATTTCTTAAAAGTATTATTGGTAGGCCTATTTTTAGTTGTAGCACGTGTGGTGGAAACCCTGAGAATAATATCTCGAGGTAAAAACTGATCACCTACCATAACGATGGCCACTTCGTCGATAGTTGGAGCATTGTATCTACGCACATGTTGGCCAGGAGGCGTTTTGTCAGCGGAAATAACAATTTTATGCGTATAAGTAGGCATCAAATCGATGGCTGTTTTGAACAGACGCACTAAATTATTATTTTCGTGGAAAAGATGTTGTAATTGGGAAACAATTGTCCTTTCAATGTTGGGAGAAATTTCGCAACGTGCATTCAATTCAGAATTTCTATCACTGATGAAGTACAATTGTAAAAATTTATGATTCTCGCCTGAGAATGGTAGAAGAGACCCTGCTCTATGATAAATTTGCCCTTTTACTTTGAAAGTAGACATAAATTGATCTGGATTTTCAATTTGGGCTCAATATTTGTTATGTCCCGGTGTCCCGGTCGTCATTTATATCCCCCTGTTTTATATCCCGCTTATTTTTCAGTTTTTTCCTTTTTTTAGTTTTTTTTTTTACTTTTTTAGTTCTTTTAGTTTTTACGTTTTTTAGTTTTTTTAGTTTTTTAGATGAATTTTTTTTTTAGTTTTTTACCTTTTTTTCTTTTTAGTTTTTATTGGTTTTTACCTTTTTTTAGCTTTTTATCTTTTTTATTTTTTTTTATTTTTATTTTTAATTTTATTAGTATTCTTTTTCTCTTCTATTTTTCATTTTACTTTTTTTTAGTTTTTTTTAGTTTTTAGTTTTTTAAGTTTTTTCCTTTTTTTAGTTTCTTTAGTTTTTTTAGTTTTTCGGCTTTTTTATTTTTTTATTAGTTTTTAGTTTTTTTGTAGTTTTTGCCTTTTTTTAGTTTTTTCAGTTTTTTTTTTAGTTTTTAGTTTTTTACCTTTTTTAGCCTAACCAGGATTTGAACCTGGGACCTTCATTCTCCGTTCTGACACCCTCTCTCACCGAGTGACTACTCCAGCATGTTCATTTTGGTGTTTTAAATGGTATATTATTAACCAAATTAATGTGTTTTACAATATACTAAGCATCGTCATAACAAAAATGACGGCAACTAATTTCATGACGTCAGCCGAAACATGACGTCACCTGATCCACAGACCCACAGACAGACAGACAACTTATTTTTATATATATAGATATATATATATATATATATATATATATATATATATATATATATATATATATATATATATATATATATATATATATATATATATATATATATATATATATATATATATATATATATATATATATATATATATATATATGTATATACATATATCAAACAGTTCGTGCTAACGAACTGTAAGGACTGACTCGGCTCAGTAGTAACCAAAACTCTAAAAAATGGAATTTTTATACCAATCGGTACGTCAAAAGAATTGGATTTTTATGCTGATTTTAAATATATCAAATATCAGTAAGTTTAGTCATACCCATCAAAAGTTAAGAGCATGAGAAAATTTGTATTATTTTCGAAAAAAAAAGGGGGAAAATCTCCTAAAAGTCAGAATCCTAATGGAAATCACACCATCACATTCAGCGCATTAGAGAACCATATAGTGGCGATTTCAAGCTCTTATCTGGAAAATGTGGAATTTTGTAGTTTATGCCAGAAGAAAGATCACGAATGTGTGTTTATTCAGGGGCGATTTTATCGACACACTAGTCCTATAGTGTTGTGTGACGGCTCATTCCGACGGAAATTAAAAGTGCTAGTGTATTTTTAAGTAACCAAAAAATTGGAGGGCAACTAGGCCCCTTTCCACGCTCATTTTTTCCCGAAGTCACCGGATAAAAATTTTGAGATAGCAATTTTGTTCAGCATAGTCAAAAAATCTAACAGCCATGTCTTTGAGGACGACTAAATCCCCCAAAGTCACCTGTGAAAGGATTGGATTTTGTGAATTTTGCCCATTGTTTACATATAGTATTGGTCATTGGGAGAATACAGACGCTTCCAGGGAGATTTTGTCCGTTGGGGGTTGTTGGGGGAGAGGGCTACTTGGGTGGATCTTTCTATGGAGGAATTTTTCATGGGGGAAGAGAATTTCCATAAAGGGGGTGCTGAATTTCCCAGTATTATTAAAAAAACAATCAGAAATTAAATTTTAAAAAAAACAAAAGTTTTTTTCAACTGAAAGTAAGGAGTACATTAAAACTTAAAATGAACATAAATTATTAAGTATAGAAGGGGGCTCACCCCCTCATGAATACCTCACTCTTTATGATAAAGTTCGAATTCAGTTCCAGTTCTCTAAAAATGACCCTGAATCACAAAGGCCATTTTATTAGAAAAACTTGAAAGTACTAAAAAAAACTCGCTGAAAGTACTCGTTCTTTAGCATAAGGAGTGAGGTATTGACGAGGGGACAAACCCCCTCATTTACTTAATAATTTCTGTTAATTTTAAGTTTTATTGTTGCTCCCTACTTCCCGGACTCCTTACTTTCATGGCAAGTGTCAAGGCAAGCTATTCATGAAGCGGTGCCGACCCCTTATTCAAATTGCCTGCTTGAGAAAAGCTCTTTAGACACACTCTATAAAGTTTTAGATAACTATTCAAATGGGCTGCTTGAGACAAGATATTCTGACACATATCACGTTTAAACCGTCTTTGTTCTGTATGTATTCTTTGATAGTGATGCATTTTGCCTGTAACTTTAATTCAGACAATTTTGGTGAAAAGTGACCTTGTAAAATCAAATGTTGTTTCATTACACTGTCTTAAACAATTTCTCCCATTGAATTTTAAATAAAATTTTACATAACATTTTATAAAAGTATTTATATAAATACTTTACCGGACCTATCCTACCAACATATTCAACTTTCAATAAATAAGGATTACATATTGAGACATGACGATTATGACATGTAACTCGTGGATTATCAGAGTGTATTCGATAAACAGCAAGGTCATGTGAAAATTTCTCTTTATTACCTTCTTCTACTTTAAGCTCGTTACGACGACGATATTTTGGTTTTTCATCATCCAACATAAATGTATCTGAATTGTATTGCAGTGAAAAACTGAAGCGGCACTGCAAATTTCCATCTTTGTTAATCCTGGGATTTAACTCAACTCAGCACAGAATATGAATCATCTTTTTGATAATAATTTTCGCAATACAGGGTGTTAACATATGCAGAAAAAAGGCTTTTGTCATGTTCAATTCAAAAATCAATTCGATACTGCATTAATTCAAAGCCGTATTACATGTGGACGACTTGCATAAAGTGTTTGAATTGACATATTCACGGTCCATCCTGTAGGTTCAGCTGAATAAAATAATGAGTAAGTAAAACATTCCACACGATGATCGGTATATTTTAAACTGACAAAATTCTTGTCGCGTTGTTTTACAACCATTCCATTCGACGGAAAACTGTGGTTCACACTAAGAGCAAGACCAATACATCCTTCAATACATGCAGAAGGCTTGAACCTTCAACAATCCGTACCATCTGGCACATTGAAAATGAGCTGCACGTTTAGAAGTTGTTATTCTAGTGAAACAGCACGTTAGTTTGTATCATCATCCACTTCTTACATTATCATATAACCTTTGGCACAGTTGTTTATGTCTCATAATATTTCCTACGAGGAATCCTATAAATTATCGGACACGCTAGGCTTTCGTCAACAGCTACACTAGGTGGTTCAAATTCACCTCGAGTTCTTTGACAGGGATACATGTACCCTGGCAGAGCTACCTGCTGTCACACTCAATAGAGCCCAGTAATCATACTGTTCAACCCTTTGCTGAACAGTTTTCAACCCTTTGTGTGTCACAACAGTGAACCAGCTTTTATTCTTCACGTACATCAGAACCTCTAAGATTTACACCCCTTGAGTTTTCAACTGGTTTAATTTGCTTAATCAAAATACCATAGATGACATTCTATTAATTATTACGAAACTATCTCATTGTTTTACATTCTCGTTTGTGCTTGCTTCTTCACTACCGGTTAAATGATAAAGTTGTAAGCCTATTGAAGTTTCTAAAACGGTATATTCAAACAAGAAAGCAATCAAATATCAAATGACCAAAGGCTATTCCTCAGCGTTGAAAAAACATCAACTACAAAATAATATCTAAAGAAGGGACTAAATTGACTTTGCAGACAGTTGAACTTTATCCTTTTCAATCGTAGACATCGTGACGGATGAAAACTTGGAACAATATCTTATATAATCTAGTAAGTATTATACAGCTATCCGTAACTTTCCAGGATTAAAATACCATAGGTGACACTAATTATTACGAAACTACCTCATTGCTTTACGTTATCGTTTGTATCCGTTGCGTAAACACTTAATTCTGTCAGATTTAAAGAGATCGAATACATTGTGCACCAATTTGCACAAATTTCTAGCCCAAAGTGAACAGATCCTTATTTACAAGTCCCCCTCCCGTGATAGACATCAAGTTCACCCGAAACAAATAAATCGGTACACCAGCTAGCAAAAGTTGCAAACCCCTCGTTGCTGAAGATGATTGTAGCCCAACAGCCGATTATTACTTACAATTCCCCTACATGTCTTACCACTGGAAAAAATTGGTTTAACCATCAAATTCACCAGAAACAAATAATAGGTACACCGACTAGGAAAAGTGACCCTCTCCCGTGATAGGCATCAAGTTCACGAGAAACAAATAAATGGGTACACCAACTAGAATAGTTGCAAACCCCTCATCACTGAAGTTGACTGTAGCCTAGCAGCAGATTATTACTTACAAGTCCCCTACATGTCTTACCACTGGAACCAAGTTGGTTTTACCATCAAATACACTGGAAACAAATAATAGATACCAACTAGCAAAAGTTGCCAACCCCTCATTGCCTAAGGTGATTATTATCTAACAGCCAACTGTTGCTTACAATTTCTCTATATGTCTCACAATTTGTATCGGCCTAGATTTTGTTTTAGTGTGTACCTTACTACTGAAGTTGTCAACGCCTTGAAACTTTTGAACTGGTATACCTCATGAAGGAATTTTTTTTGCCAAAAAATGGATGCCTTTGATCAGCTCATCAAGAGCATCGATTGCCGTCGAAAAAAAAATCTATCTGTCTTAGTTCAAAAGTTGATTTTTTTTTGCCGTAGGCCAACTTTCTAATGTCACCACTTAGAGAGGAGCAAAGGATAAGCTCCAATTTCTTTAGCAATGAGAGAACTTTTAATGTTTATTTGGCACACCTGATACCATTTCTCTACCGCAATCTTAAGTCCGAAAAACCGAATGATAAACTCAGCTGAAATCACGAACAGAAATGGATAGAAACAATAGATGACAGCACTTTCGGACCCGTGGGAAAATGCCACATTTTTGCTTCTGTAAATTTTTCTGTTTATCACTCAAAGAAGACATATTGGCTGTGGGACCGGGTAACTGCCATATATATTTAACACTTATAGATTTTAGTCCATCTTCAATTTGAAAGTGGTGCCTGCCTGCTTGCCTGCTAGAACGGAGCTTTCCACTCGAAAGCAGAAACATGCTTTGATGAAACGAAAGCTTGGCTGTACAACTTCAGATACTCCTCTCTGACACAGGCCATATAACTTCACCTCACTTCGCACACCATAGGCTCTGGCTCGTGGACAAGCAAAAACCATCCTTTTTGGCCCCAGGCAAGAGTTTTGCAGAGCTCTCCAAAATGTAATGTCATATTCATCAATCCGGCCTGAGGTCCAGACTTTCTATAAAAACCGCAAAGGTTAGACCCTTACCAGTTTCCAGGAATAAGCTGAGATCGGCGGCATAGGAAAAAAAACGGGACAAAACCAAAGTTGAAATCCCAGTTGGCAGTACTGAGTAACTTTTTTGTACTGAGTAACTTTTTTTAGGAGTTAATTCTCAATATTTATTGCGAAAGAGCCCTATATTCCTAGTTTTTCAACTGCATGCCTTCTTTTGAATACTGTATCTTCATTACATAGACACACATTTCAGGGGGTAGGGGGTTGATGTTTAAAATAATGTACTTTTAATAATCAAATAAATGAATTCATTCTTCATTGACATATTCTAATATCTTGACCAACGAATCATAAGTGAAGCTGTCAAAATACCTTACTTCAGACTCTCCAGATGTATCAACAAAGATAAAACCTTTTAGATGGTAAATCACAGGGTCAGAATTTTAGTTGCATTTGGGTGGAAGGCTTCTTCTTCACCACAGAGCGTTTTGTCTGGATTTTCGTCCTCCCTCACATTGAAAATTGTCTCTTGCATTGCGTTCTACCTTCACATAGACTATCATGTCTAGGAACAAGATAAGGAACAATACCAACTAAAATCGTTGGTAGAATTAGGCTAGAAACCCCAAGGAACCTGCGAATGAAAGAAATGGCCCCTAAAAGATCTCAGACCTCCTCATTTTACAGGAGCCTCCAAAATGAAAATGCTGTTCCTAGACAAATTAATGAGGGCCCTATGATGCGGGCCGCGAAATAACTTCCGTGGATGTTGTCTAGACTTAATGCTCTGTAAATGCTCGTTATTTAGTAAGCAAAATAACCTATATTTATTTTACTTTCGATTTTACTTTCAATTTGTTTTGCTTTCAATTGATTAGGTGAATAACAAGACTAATAAAGTTTACTCCACTATTGGCATTGCTTATATAGAAATCCCTGAAGGTGTGGTATATTTCACAATTCCTCTCCCTTTTTGCTATCTGTTGATAATTTCACTTTTGTAGTTTTTGAAAGGTTGAGTTTCCGTTTATATATGTCTCCAATAATCCTGCATTTTCAGGGTTATTTTTCTGAAAATTAATCAAGACTGTTTCCTGTAGTAGCAATCCTACTGACCAATCATGGTCATTTACACCTCGCGAAACGCTAAGGATAAGTAATCATGGAATATTCGAACGTATTACAAGTATAGGGTTTAGTCTGCCTTTTGCCGTTTAAAAATGTGTTAAGACTCCTCAAGTGCCCCTCTCTACGATAATCTTTAATAAGAAGCGAAAGATTAGCTCAATGTAAGGACAGGTGAAAGGCCATAGCTATCAAAATTACTGAAGTTGACTTGAGTATTCGAAGATTAATCCTAGTAAATCATTATTGGTTTTTTAACAAGTTTTGAAAACAATAAGGAATTTAATGTTCAATCAAGTACATACAGACAAAATGATCATATGATGAGCAAATACTTTACTATGGCCTAATAATATAGATCTAGTTTGATAAAGAGGTCTGTCCGGAAAAGGACGAGGCTTGAAAAATACAATAAAACCTAATCCATTTGATCTAAGCGTTTTCCTGCTGCTAAAATCGCGCAGTAGCAATCGATTTTTTATTCTTCTTTTTAAGACTGAAAAAAGTTTTTGCAGTGGACTGTGAGATGGTTGGTGTTGGCATTAATGATGAAAATGTTTTTGAAAGAAAATCAATTGTAAACCATTTTGGCCAGTGCATCTATGACAATTATGTTAAGCCTGTTGAACAAGTTACAAACTTTAGGACGCATGCCAGCGGAATGAAGAGGGAGCATCTTGAAAATGGTACGGAACTAATATACATATGAAGGGTAGCTGAACCGCTTCTGATGAGCCAGATGCAATCTTCACCCCTTTGATATGTTATTTTTGTGGATCCTTGTATGATTAGCTACGATAAAACATTTAACATTTAGACCCATTGGTTCTTCATTTTTTCATCATCATGTCTGCTTCAACATGAGTAATCGTGTTTCACTGTATGGTCCAAGGGCCGTGAAGGAAAATTTGGAAGCTGCAATTATTACATTGGAAAGATTTTGAAAGGTCTGTTAATCTTTCAGGAGATAAATTGGTAAACTTTCCTGAAGAAAAAAAATCTTTTCTCAATTATGAACAGGGATAGAAAACGTATGAGACTTATATGAACTGGTCGTTTTATTGTTGTGGTTGTTGCTATGGGTGAAATTACTAAATTGAGTCAAGACTCTGGCCACAAAGGCCCATTACCTCCGCACCCCGAAAATTCCAAAATTTTGTTTCACCTTCTCATAGTTCCGTTTCCTTTTTTCCGCTTTCCAGCTGCTTTGAGAGATGAGAATGTAAAGCTCCAATCCGTAGCATGTCAGTGATGTCCAAGCCTTAGTTTCTATATCTACCAGTTCGTTATTTGTGATCCCAGGGGGTATTGGTAACCACATCAATGTATGCAATTTTCATTGAATGCTAGTTGATGCTAAATAGAGTTCCAGCTCATTTTTGCTTGCTCTTAATGTTCCAATTAGTCCAACTTTATTAACTCAAATCGGCTTTAGTATACACTCTATGAGCGTTGCAGCATTTGTGTAGGGGATGCGAGGGATCGGTAACTTCAATAGTAAAGTAGGATATGATGGTTGCAGATCTGTTTAGGTAATACTAGCAATGCTATGCCAAGTATGACAGGGGTTATTGCTTTCTCCCCCTTGAATAGTCTCAAGGGGGGTTTATTTTCTTAAAAACTTTTGTCTTTATAAATTCTAAGAACCTTTCTGAATAAATTTGGGGTTTTTGCACGCTTAGAGTTTTACCATCAGTAATTACTGATTTTAGCCAATGCTCCAATTTTTTCTTAAGGTTATATTTTTGAAGAATGTCGATGATACCCAAGTATAGGGCTAAACAATCACCATTTTTAGTCCATGCCAGTGTTGCACCAGACGGGAAATCATTTGCGTCGTTGCTCTCTAAGTCAGAGGAGTTGGACCTCACAAAATACACACCTAGAAGCAAGGAATAATCAATTATCTTGAATGACTCCAACAGCTTGCAATCTTTTTCCATCGTTTCGAGAAGGGTGTCATAGGTTTTGTTTTCCAGAAAGATTCCTTCCGGATGTTTTTTCATGAAATCAAGATCCTTGTAAGTCGGAAATTTCTTTGATGTTTCCTTCTTTGAAGCCTTTCGTTTGTAAGTAGATCCTTTCAAGTCGAATTTTTGATGCAACTGAATACTAGTTGGAAATATATTATTCATGACACTAAGTGTGATTTTCCTGTTTTTACATGGGTAGCAGTCAAAATATTTCGGAAGTAAGGTTTTTGGATTTTGCACTAAATTGTTGTAATATTCCTGAAAAAGTTCTGTCAGAAGCGCTTTTTCTTTCTTCTGCACTGTTTTCATAATGAATCTCTTGTTTTCTGTTAAAAATAATATACTGCCACTGGCACCTGGGTTTTCAAGCACTTCGTGCGGTGTATCTGTTAGGGATACCAAGTAATCCCCAGGTTGGACCCCAAACAAATTTCTAATAGACTCAAACTGTGTTTGCATAATACTGTTAAGCTCTGCTTGCATATAGATATTTTATTCAACTGATTGACATTTTCAGTTCAATTCTTCTTATACTATTAAAATGACGTCATGATGGTGAAGCTGCTATGATTTTTATACCGAACGCGACGTCATGTTGTGTAAACTCTACTAATGCTTTTACAGTCTGAAATATTTTCCTAACTAAATATGACGTCACACAAATGGTATTGATATAATGAGTGCAAAAGGAAAAATTAGATTGACGATGCTAGATCATACCTAAGAAATAATTCATTGACTTAAACCCCGTGAGCTTCAACTGTTGGATTTATTTTCAACATTGATTCTGATTCCATCGAAAAGTCAATTCTAAAGGTCGGGAATTGTACTTGAAATTTGAGTTTGAAATCCTGATTTTGTGTGACACAATACTTTAGTCTTGAAAAATGACTAAAAACCGTAGGGTATCAATCATAGTAGTGTATGCTCCTGTAGAACCGATTGACGGAGACTGTTCTGATTCATATCGATTTTAGTTACAGCAATAGGATCAAACAAACAGGGTCCCAGGTAGATAAGGTGATGTTAACGCCCATGTCAGTAGAAATGGGTATTGATGGTATCCTAACATAGTAAATTTGGTGTAGGGAAAGAAAACAGTAATGACTACTGACTGATGCAGATTTGCAGGTATAACAATTTAGTTGTAGCCAATGCAGTTTCGGTTATAAAGTGGCCCATAAGTTAACATGGCACTCATATGATAATAAAACAGCTAACCTTACTGATTATATTATTGTAAAAGGAACACTGTAAGGATCAATACAAGGTACTTGGGTATATAGAAGTGCTGTTATTGATATTAAAAATAAAGATCACCATCTGGTAACATCTAGGATTGATTTAAAGCAGAAATTTATGAAGGGTAACTACATTCTGGAAAGCTATGACGTTGATAAAATTGAAGCTCAGAATTTGTCAAAAACATCCAAGAAATATTTGAATACTAGGCTGGAAAGCTAATAATTTGACAATGTAAAAGAAGGATGGACTGATTTTAGTAAAATAGCTTTTATACTAAAGAACGAACCCCAGCCCATAGTAATTAAAATATTAAAATCAATCATCATATGTTATGATGATACGACACACTCATCTTTGTGGATTTCATGAAAGATGGAGTTATTTTAGCTTCAATGAATAAAGAAGTTAGTACTTAACGTACAGCATATTTGAAATTTTCTCATTTTGAAACAGTAGAAAACTGCAAGGATGAGCGACAAGAGACAGATGAGTTCCTTTGCAAAACGCTATCCGCAAATGCTATGTGTGAATATGGGGCTAAAAGCGCTAAGAAGTCATACACCCGGAAAGATGAAACATGGTTCTGTGCAGCTTCCCGTTTTGAATCACTTTTTAAACATTGAGAAAGGTTTATATTGGTATATCATAGGGTGCGTTTGTTTACTTGTCCGATTACTAATCTGATTAATCCAAGCGTTTTTTTAGACACATATGACGTCAGAGGTTAGTCGGATTATCCCCACAAACGCTCAGGATTACTTGTCCGTGGGCTGGCACTTTATAACCCCCAAATAAAAAGGTTATTTGAGGATTGTGAAGTCAATGCTATATATTTTTTTAAATGGATAAACATGTGAAATCGTTAAGTCTAGAGAAAAGACAAGGAAACTGTAAATAATAGAAATAATCTTAGCTTTTCGGTGACCTGTAAGTAATATTATGCATATTCCTTAGTATCTAAAGGGTTTTTGGTGTTCTAGGCCTGTCTTGCATAGGCTAAGCTTCATAAGGAGTCAGAAGAAAAGTTTTTTTTTGTTATTAAAAAGGTTGATTCTTAGGGAGGCAGCTATCACATTGGTGAGTTATTCAAATGTTATTATATCAAACAGGCCTAGTTTGTAAACCATCCTATAATTATTAGTTGGAAAAAATTTAGAATGATTAGGTCAATACCTATAGCTTTTTATATAGTCTATATTTGTTGAGATTGCTATTTAAACTGGATTTTTAAGATACAGTAGGGGCAAAATTTTACTTTAGCTACTTTTGGCTATCTTTGAAAGAGGTTAGGCTAGGAAAATGAAACTTTCAGGGATGTGTCTACAGGCTAAAGTATTTCCCAGGAAGGTATTTTGAAGTACCTACTTCTACTTCTTTTCCCTCTAAAGGGTCCTGAAATTTTTGGATGCCTTATTTTTTGGTTATCAGTTTCTTTTTCTCTGGCCTTAGTTCTTAATTATTCTGGCCTTAGACAACTCCTGTTGATTGAGCAGAACTTTAAGCCATAACACTGTTTTTTTCTAATTCTAGAAATAATCTTTTATGCCACCTCATTATAGGTTAAATATATGGCTTATATTATTTATTCTCCATGAATTTTTGTTTTATTTGATTTCATTGATGTCAGTTGCTTTCTGTTAAAAATATATTTATTTTTTTACATCAAGCTTCTTCTTTTGTGAAAAAATTTGAACTGTTTTTCTTTTTATATATTGTATAAAATGTAAAGGAATACCTGGCCCTTCATTTCACAGATTCAACTGAAAGTATTTGAGGCATCTTACATCAAAATTCATTTGACACATTTTAATGTTTTTTTTTTTAGATGACATAGGACACCATTAAAGTTTTGCATTTGCTTTGCTAAAAATTGTCTTAAAAAGTGCCAAGTTTAGAGAGTTATGTTAATATTTTTCTTGCTGATGAGTATAATTTTTTTTTAAATTCCTTCTGTTTAAAGAATTTTAGAGAGATTCTGAGCCAACCATGGGTATATTGTTGTTACAAATGATTTTTCTCAAATGGGCTTGTGGAAAACAAGTAGAACATATAATTTCTCTTTTTTTATTATTTCAAAACCAGAATATCACAAAACTAAGCATTAATATTGCTGATTGTACCTTAAGTAAATACAATCCCTGATGGAGTTTTGTTGATACCTGTTTAAAAATTTATTTGTCTTAATGAAATACATATTGTTTGTGGGACAGCAATGAGCAACTATGACTTGAGTTATTTTTTTTTTTTTTTTCAATATTTTCTTTTTTCCAAATAATTTTTGTTCTCTGGTGACATTTGTGTTCCTTCCTAAGTGGCTGGCACTCTAGGTTGAGAATCCTTTATCCAAAGGGCACAGGTTTAATTTCTGGCATTAGCAGTTTATTTGGTTTGGGACGAAGGTCAGTGATGTAACTCTGTAAGTTCAGCCAGAATTGGCCCAAACTTAACAGGTTACCTAGAGAAATCTGGGGTCAGTAAGCAGGAAGGACATGCAAAAGCATAGGATGACTGGCCCCTAGCTTCCTATTGCACTTCCTGTCTAAAGGATTACCTGGTCCTTTACTAGGCTTCTGACTTAGCCATAGGAGCTTTCTTTTAAACCCATTAGATATAAGTACAAAGGAAGAAATGTCAGTAAGGTGGTCATTCCTTTTCCATGAATTTTTGATGTACAGACAACAGTGTAGGTCATAAGAATTGGCTGGTGAATGTTTTGCAAGGTTTAAAAATTTAGGGCAATTGCTCAGGTTGGCAACTGAGCACAAAAGTAAAATTTTGTGAATGGTTTTTCTTTGTGAATGTCATAATTATGTCATGTCCATAATTTTAAAGTTAATCTTCATTGTTTTTTTTTTAATTTCCATGGCCCTAGGACTTTAGTGTATTAAAACCTACCTATGTCCATCCATTTTCTTTTAAACAGAGAGTTCTATGTTTCCTAGCTTCAATAAATTTATATGCAATTTTGAGACCAGGGTTACAAAGTAGGTCAAAACTTGCAAGTGGAACTATGATATGACTAATTAATTTGTAAGAAATGTATATCAATTTAAAGATTAAAAAATTATGTAGAAAACGAACAAGACAAATAAATAAAAGTATCCCTTTACAACCATTTAATTAAGTGTAACAAATGTAGATTATCCCTAAGATTGAAATGAACAAAGCTTCAATTATGAATCTGTTTTCTTTAAACAGACTGAAGGGACAAACCTCCAAGCTATGACAAATTCAATCTCACTTTTGATCTCTTTCCTTTTCAATAGGAACTTACTTTGGATTTTTTTTCAACCAAGTAAAAACAGTAGGGACATGATCAGGTATAAGTGACCTTCCACTAAGCCTACGTACCCAGGGGAAAATTGTGCAGCTATACTAATAATTGGTAAATTTTTTGTTGTTCATATGTTTGATTTACAAATAAAGTGAACATACTCCTTGATGCCCTTTTTTATTTTTTACAAACATAATAAGTGCTTCAAGTACAAGTTTTTGAGCTCTTGAAAATGACCAAAGTATACTCAAATAGTTTTTGGGTATAAGAAAGCTTAAAACATTGGTCTCACTGTTTCATTATTAATCCATTTTTTACATGTTGTATAATCTATGAGCACTGATTTTCCACAATTAAGTTGGATTAATAAATTTTACAATATTATGCTATATTTCTTCTTCTTTGATGCCAAATTTTCAATTAAGGTACGTGTTTTTGGTCATTTTTGACAAAATAATGTATGTTTTTCACTGCCAAAATTTGTTAGGTTAAGTAAGGTCAAAAAGTGCTTAAACTTGAACTAGCAAAATAAGCAATTATTATATTTGTAAAGAACATACAAAAAGGCATCAAGTGGTATATTCACTTTATTTGTAAATCAAAATATGAACAACAAGAAATTCACCTCTAACATGCCTAATTTGCAAACATATAGCCCAAATTATATATTTCCAATGTTTTCTGCCACCTGTTACTTGTTTTTCCAGTTCTTGTTTTGCCACAGTTGCCTCAATTAACAGGTACAAGGGTTGAGGGACAGATTGGCAGAATCAATAGAAAATATGTAATTTCAGCTATAGATTTCCATATTAGGAGGGTTGGGGCTAAAGTAGAGCAGGGCTGCATGTAGAAAGCTATAATTATTATGTAAATTACAAAGAATCATCTTTTTTTTAACAGGTTTTCTTCTATAGGTCTACAGGTCCTTCTCTTGGCTTATACCACATCAAGCATTATATAACCAAAGAAGAATAAGTAGCAAAAAGCTATATATACATAAGCACATGTTATTTAACAATGACTTCTCTAGTGCTTAACTATGACCCCTTAGTAATATTAACAAGAAACAAGGATAAAACTGGTGCAAACAGTATTACTGGCTTTCATATAAAGTGAATATACCACTTGATGCCTTCTTATATGCTCTTTACAAATATAATAATTTCTTCTACTGCAAATTCAGATTTAAGCACTTTTTCACCTCTTGACCTCTTAAAAATGACCTATAAATGGAGTCATTACAAATCTGTAATAGTTTAGAAACAAATTTGGGCTATATATTTGCACATCAGGGGGTGGGGGTAAAGCATAGCATATATTATATATGTAAACTAACCATTGCTGGTTTTTTTTAATGTGTTTGTGCACATCAAATTTTAATGAAAAGAGAAATCACCAGTGCAACAGCACACACATAAAAAAATTCAAGCAATGGTTAGTTTACATATTTAATATATGCTACACTTTACCCCCACCCCCTGATGTGCAAATATATAGCCCAAATTTGTTTCTAAACTATTACAGATTTGTAATGACCCCATATATAGGTCATTTTTAAGAGGTCAAAAAGTGCTTAAATCTGAACTTACAGTAGAAGCGATTATTATATTTGTAAACAGCATTACAAAAGGCATCAAGTGGTATATCCACTTTATATGAAAGCCAGTAATACTGTTTGTACCAGTTCTACCCAATGGTAAAACTGGTGGAAACATAAATAGGTAACAGAAAAAGTGAAATTTAGTGTAAATGACAATCAGGAACTGGATCAAGGGGGCCAAAAACAGGGCTATATAATTGGAGTTCAAAGAACGTGGTGATTTTTTAGTGAAAAAAAAACACTTCCCTGGCTAATTTAGGACTTTGAATTAATTAGCCTACCAAAATTTTCCTATCCTATGCAATTGAAATAATTTTCCCTTTTCAGAGCATTATGACAATTTATCACAATAAAAAATATCCAAAGCATCTTGAATGGAATGACTTAAAAAGGCAAATGACAACCACAATTTGAAATCTTACAATTAAACTTCTGGCCACACAAATTGTATTAGGCTACCCAGCTCTGAAATAATTGCTGAAGCTGTATTTGCCTGTAAAATTTGAAACAGGCCCAAAATCCTAGCCTCTTCCTTGTCAAAACTTCACATATCATTAAAACAATAATTACACGTGACCAATGTTGTTATTATTCGCAATTAATCTTGCCGTTTTAAGTGACATGTGGCCAGACAAGTATTTGTTGCTATCTTTTAGGGGTTAAACCTCGATTAGTAAAAATCCCATTGGACAAGTAAACAAACGCACCCACAAGTTCTGGAATTGGTAAGAATGAAGCTGTGTTGTCAATAATATCCTGAATGTTTGCTATTCTGAGCCCTAAATTTTTCTAACATTAGGCTTAGTAGCCTATTTATAGGTTGGACAGAGCTTAAACGCATATATTCATGATTAGGCTTGGACTACTGGCAATTTAAAGCCAGCTGTTTACTTAAAGGTATTTGAAAACTTTGGAATTGTCTTGCTGTAGTTAATGGTAAGATTGTATAATGGTGTAAGCTCTGTAATATAGGCCTAGCCTAAACAGTTATTTCTACTGTTGAATAGCCTAAGT